>NC_134911.1:4782917-5085948 GCF_051014615.1 Bombus vancouverensis nearcticus
GGTATAACGTCATACCATATAACGCAATACGTTATAACGTCGTCCCATATAACGTAATACGTTATAACGTCATCCCATATAACGTAATACGTTATAACGTCATCCCATATAACGCAATACGATATAACGTCGTCCCACATAACGTAATACGTTATAACGTCATCCCATATTACGTAATGCGTTATAACGTCATCCCATATAACGTATTACGTTATAACGTCATACCATATAACCTATTACGTTATAACGTCATACCATATAACGTAGTACGTTATAACGTTATACCATATAACCTATTACGTTATAACGTCATCCCGTATTACGTAATACGTTATAACGTCATCCCATATAACGTAATTCGTTATAACGTCATACCATATAACCTAATACGTTATAACGTCATACCATATAACGTAATACGGTATAACGTCACACCATATAACGTAATTCGGTATAACGTCATCCCATATAACGTAATGCGTTATAACGTCGTCCCATATAACGTAATACGTTAAAACGTCATACCATATAACGTAGTACGTTATAACGTTATACCATATAACCTATTACGTTATAACGTCATCCCGTATTACGTAATACGTTATAACGTCATCCCATATAACGTAATACGTTATAACGTCATACCATATAACGCAATACGTTATAACGTCGTCCCATATAACGTAATACGTTATTACGTCATCCCATATAACGTAATACGTTATAACGTCATCCCATATAACGCAATACGATATAACGTCGTCCCACATAACGTAATACGTTATAACGTCATCCCATATTACGTAATGCGTTATAACGTCATCCCATATAACGTAGTACGTTATAACGTTATACCATATAACCTATTACGTTATAACGTCATCCCGTATTACGTAATACGTTATAACGTCATCCCATATAACGTAATACGGTATAACGTCATACCATATAACCTATTACGTTATAACGTCATACCATATAACGTATTACGTTATAACGTCATACCATATAACCTATTACGTTATAACGACATACCATATAACGTAATACGTTATAACGTTATACCATATAACCTATTACGTTATAACGTCATCCCGTATTACGTAATACGTTATAACGTCATCCCATATAACGTAATACGTTATAACGTCATACCATATAACGCAATACGTTATAACGTCGTCCCATATAACGTAATACGTTATAACGTCATCCCATATAACGTAATACGTTATAACGTCATCCCATATAACGCAATACGATATAACGTCGTCCCACATAACGTAATACGTTATAACGTCATCCCGTATTACGTAATACGTTATAACGTCATCCAATATAACGTATTACGTTATAACGTCATACCATATAACCTATTACGTTATAACGTCATACCATATAACGTAATACGGTATAACGTCACACCATATAACGTAATTCGGTATAACGTCATCCCATATAACGTAATGCGTTATAACGTCGTCCCATATAACGTAATACGTTATAACGTCATCCCATATAACGTAATACGTTATAACATCATCCCATATAACGCAATACGTTATAACGTCGTCCCACATAACGTAGTACGTTATAACGTCATCCCATACTACGTAATGCGTTATAACGTCATCCCATATAACGTAATACGGTATAACGTCATACCATATAACCTATTACGTTATAACGTCATACCATATAACGTATTACGTTATAACGTCATACCATATAACCTATTACGTTATAACGTCATACCATATAACGTAATACGTTATAACGTTATACCATATAACCTATTACGTTATAACGTCATCCCGTATTACGTAACACGTTATAACGTCATCCCATATAACGTAATACGTTATAACGTCATACCATATAACGCAATACGTTATAACGTCGTCCCATATAACGTAATACGTTATAACGTCATCCCATATAACGTAATACGTTATAACGTCATCCCATATAACGCAATACGGTATAACGTCATACCATATAACCTATTTACGTTATGACGTCATACCATATAACGTATTACGTTATAACGTCATACCATATAACCTATTACGTTATAACGTCATCCCGTATTACGTAATACGTTATAACGTCATCCCATATAACGTAATACGTTATAACGTCATCCCATATAACGTAATACGTTATAACGTCATCCCATATAACGCAATACGTTATAACGTCGTCCGACATAACGTAATACGTTATAGCGTCATCCCATATTACGTAATGCGTTATAACGTCATCCCATATAACGTAATACGGTATAACGTCACACCACATAACGTAATTCGTTATAACGTCATACCATATAACCTAATACGGTATAACGTCATACCATATAACCTATTACGTTATGACGTCATACCATATAACGTATTACGTTATAACGTTATACCACATAACCTATTACGTTATAACGTCATCCCGTATTACGTAATACGTTATAACGTCATCCCATTTAACGTAATACGTTATAACGTCATACCATATAACGCAATACGTTATAACGTCGTCCCATATAACGTAATACGTTATAACGTCATCCCATATAACGTAATACGTTATAACGTCATCCCATATAACGCAATACGTTATAACGTCGTCCCACATAACGTAATACGTTATAACGTCATCCCATATTACGTAATGCGTTATAACGTCATCCTATATAACGTATTACGTTATAACGTCATACCATATAACCTATTACGTTATAACGTCATACCATATAACGTAATACGTTATAACGTTATACCATATAACCTATTACGTTATAACGTCATCCCGTATTACGTAATACGTTATAACGTCATCCCATATAACGTAATACGTTATAACGTCATACCATATAACGCAATACGTTATAACGTCGTCCCATATAACCTATTTACGTTATAACGTCATACCATATAACGTATTACGTTATAACGTCATGCCATATAACGTAATACGTTATAGCGTAATACCATATAACCTAATACGTTATAACGGTATTCCATATAACGTAATACGTTATAACGTCATCCCATATAACGTAATGCGTTATAACGTCGACCCATATTACGTAATACGGTATAACGTCACACCATATGACGTATTACGTTATAACGTCATACCGTATAACCTATTACGTTATAACGTCATACCATATAACGTAATACGTTATAACGTTATACCATATAACCTATTACGTTATAACGTCATCCCATATAACGTAATACGTTATAACGTCATCCCATAAAACGTAATACGCTATAACGTCATCCCATATAACACAATACGATATAACGTCGTCCCACATAACCTAATGCGATATAACGCCACCCCATATTACGCAATGCGTTATAACGTCATCCCATATAACGTAATACGGTATAACGTCATACCATATAACCTATTTACGTTATGACGTCATACCATATAACGTAATACGTTATAACGTCATCCCATATAACGCAATACGTTATAACGTCGTCCCACATAACGTAATACGTTATAACGTCATCCCATACTACGTAATGCGTTATAACGTCATCCCATATAACGTATTACGTTATAACGTCATACCATATAACCTATTACGTTATAACGTCATACCATATAACGTAGTACGTTATAACGTTATACCATATAACCTATTACGTTATAACGTCATACCATATAACGTAGTACGTTATAACGTTATACCATATAACCTATTACGTTATAACGTCATCCCGTATTACGTAATACGTTATAACGTCATCCCATATAACGTAATACGTTATAACGTCATCCCATATAACGTAATACGCTATAACGTCATCCCATATAACGCAATACGTTATAACGTCGTCCGACATAACGTAATACGTTATAGCGTCATCCCATATTACGTAATACGGTATAACGTCACACCATATAACGTAATTCGGTATAACGTCATCCCATATAACCTATTACGTTATAACGTCATAACATATAACGTAATACGTTATAACGTCATCCCATATAACGTAATACGTTATAACGTCATCCCATATAACGCAATACGGTATAACGTCATACCATATAACCTATTTACGTTATGACGTCATACCATATAACGTATTACGTTATAACGTCATACCATATAACCTATTACGTTATAACGTCATCCCGTATTACGTAATACGTTATAACGTCATCCCATATAACGTAATACGTTATAACGTCATACCATATAACGCAATACGTTATAACGTCATCCCATATAACGTAATACGGTATAACGTCATACCATATAACCTATTTACGTTATGACGTCATACCATATAACGTAATACGTTATAACGTCATCCCATATAACGTAATACGTTATAACGTCATCCCATATAACGCAATACGATATAACGTCGTCCCACACAACGCAATACGATATAACGTCGTCCCACATAACGTAATACGTTATAACGTCACCCCATATTACGTAATGCGTTATAACGTCATCCCATATAACGTATTACGTTATAACGTCATACCATATAACCTATTACGTTATAACGTCATACCATGTAACGTAATACGTTATAACGTTATACCATATAACCTATTACGTTATAACGTCATCCCGTATTACGTAATACGTTATAACGTCATCCCATATAACGTAATACGTTATAACGTCATACCATATAACGCAATACGTTATAACGTCGTCCCATATAACCTATTTACGTTATAACGTCATACCATATAACGTATTACGTTATAACGTCATCCCATATAACGCAATACGTTATAACGTCGTCCCACATAACGTAGTACGTTATAACGTCGTCCCATACTACGTAATGCGTTATAACGTCATCCCATATAACGTAATACGGTATAACGTCATACCATATAACCTATTACATTATAACGTCATACCATATAACGTATTACGTTATAACGTCATACCATATAACCTATTACGTTATAACGTCATACTTTATAACGTGATACGTTATAACGTTATACCATATAACCTATTACGTTATAACGTCATCCCGTATTACGTAATACGTTATAACGTCATCCCATATAACGTAATACGTTATAACGTCATACCATATAACGCAATACGTTATAACGTCGTCCCATATAACGTAATACGTTATAACGTCATCCCATATAACGTAATACGTTATAACGTCATCCCATAAAACGCAATACGATATAACGTCGTCCCACATAACGTAATACGTTATAACGTCATCCCATATTACGTAATGCGTTATAACGTCATCCCATATAACGTATTACGTTATAACGTCATACCATATAACCTATTACGTTATAACGTCATACCATATAACGTAGTACGTTATAACGTTATACCACATAACCTATTACGTTATAACGTCATCCCGTATTACGTAATACGTTATAACGTCATCCCATATAACGTAATACGTTATAACGTCATACCATATAACGCAATACGTTATAACGTCGTCCCATATAACGTAATACGTTATAACGTCATCCCATATAACGTAATACGTTATAACGTCATCCCATATATCGCAATACGATATAACGTCGTCCCACATAACGTAATACGTTATAACGTCATCCCATATTACGTAATGCGTTATAACGTAATCCCATATAACGTATTACGTTATAACGTCATACCATATAACCTATTACGTTACAACGTCATACCATATAACGTAGTACGTTATAACGTTATACCATATAACCTATTACGTTATAACGTCATCCCGTATTACGTAATACGTTATAACGTCATCCCATATAACGTAATACGTTATAACGTCATCCCATATAACGTAATACGTTATAACGTCATCCCATATAACGCAATACGTTATAACGTCGTCCGACATAACGTAATACGTTATAGCGTCATCCCATATTACGTAATGCGTTATAACGTCATCCCATATAACGTAATACGGTATAACGTCACACCATATAACGTAATTCGTTATAACGTCATACCATATAACCTAATACGTTATAACGTCATACCATATAACGTAATACGGTATAACGTCACACCATATAACGTAATTCGGTATAACGTCATCCCATATAACGTAATCCGTTATAACGTCGTCCCATATAACGTAATACGTTATAACGTCATCCCATATAACGTAATACGTTATAACGTCATCCCATATAACGCAATACGTTATAACGACGTCCCACATAACGTAGTACATTATAACGTCATCCCATACTACGTAATGCGTTATAACGTCATCCCATATAACGTAATACGGTATAACGTCATACCATATAACCTATTACGTTATAACGTCATACCATATAACGTATTACGTTATAACGTCATACCATATAACCTATTACGTTATAACGTCATACCATATAACGTAATACGTTATAACGTTATACCATATAACCTATTACGTTATAACGTCATCCCGTATTACGTAATACGTTATAACGTCATCCCATATAACGTAATACGTTATAACGTCATACCATATAACGCAATACGTTATAACGTCGTCCCATATAACGTAATACGTTATAACGTCATCCCATATAACGTAATACGTTATAACGTCATCCCATATAACGCAATACGATATAACGTCGTCCCACATAACGCAATACGATATAACGTCGTCCCACATAACGTAATACGTTATAACGTCACCCCATATTACGTAATGCGTTATAACGTCATCCCATATAACGTATTACGTTATAACGTCATACCATATAACCTATTACGTTATAACGTCATACCATATAACGTAATACGTTATAACGTTATACCATATAACCTATTACGTTATAACGTCATCCCGTATTACGTAATACGTTATAACGTCATCCCATATAAAGTAATACGTTATAACGTCATACCATATAACGCAATACGTTATAACGTCGTCCCATATAACCTATTTACGTTATAACGTCATACCATATAACGTATTACGTTATAACGTCATGCCATATAACGTAATACGTTATAACGTCATACCATATAACGCAATACGTTATAACGTCGTCCCATATAACCTATTTACGTTATAAGGTCATACCATATAACGTATTACGTTATAACGTCATCCCATATAGCGTAATACGTTATAGCGTCATACCATATAACCTAATACGTTATAACGGTATTCCATATATCGTAATACGTTATAACGTCGTCCCATATAACGTAATACGTTATAACGTCATCCCGTATTAAGTAATACGTTATAACGTCATCCCATATAACGTAATACGTTATAACGTCATACCATATAACGCAATACGTTATAACGTCGTCCCATATAACGTAATACGTTATAACGTCATCCCGTATTAAGTAATACGTTATAACGTCATCCCATATAACGTAATACGTTATAACGTCATACCATATAACGCAATACGTTATAACGTCGTCCCATATAACGTAATACGTTATAACGTCATCCCATATAACGTAATGCGTTATAACGTCGACCCATGTTACGTAATACGATATAACGTCACACCATATGACGTATTACGTTATAACGTCATACCGTATAACCTATTACGTTATAACGTCATACCATATAACGTAATACGTTATAACGTTATACCATATATCGTAATACGTTATAACGTCATACCATATAACGCAATACGTTATAACGTCGTCCCATATAACGTAATACGTTATAACGTCATCCCATATAACGTAATGCGTTATAACGTCGACCCATATTACGTAATACGATATAACGTCACACCATATGACGTATTACGTTATAACGTCATACCGTATAACCTATTACGTTATAACGTCATACCATATAACCTATTACGTTATAACGTCATCCCATATAACGTAATACGTTATAACGTCATCCCATAAAACGTAATACGCTATAACGTCATCCCATATAACACAATACGATATAACGTCGTCCCACATAACCTAATGCGATATAACGCCACCCCATATTACGCAATGCGTTATAACGTCATCCCATATAACGTAATACGGTATAACGTCATACCATATAACCTATTTACGTTATGACGTCATACCATATAACGTAATACGTTATAACGTCATCCCATATAACGCAATACGTTATAACGTCATCCCGTATTACGTAATACGTTATAACGTCATCCCATATAACGTAATACGTTATAACGTCATCCCATATAACGTAATACGTTATAACGTCATCCCATATAACGCAATACGTTATAACGTCGTCCGACATAACGTAATACGTTATAGCGTCATCCCATATTACGTAATGCGTTATAACGTCATCCCATATAACGTAATACGGTATAACGTCACACCATATAACGTAATTCGTTATAACGTCATACCATATAACCTAATACGTTATAACGTCATACCATATAACGTAATACGGTATAACGTCACACCATATAACGTAATTCGGTATAACGTCATCCCATATAACGTAATACGTTATAACGTCGTCCCATATAACGTAATACGTTATAACGTCATCCCATATAACGTAATACGTTATAACGTCATCCCATATAACGCAATACGTTATAACGACGTCCCACATAACGTAGTACATTATAACGTCATCCCATACTACGTAATGCGTTATAACGTCATCCCATATAACGTAATACGGTATAACGTCATACCATATAACCTATTACGTTATAACGTCATACCATATAACGTATTACGTTATAACGTCATACCATATAACCTATTACGTTATAACGTCATACCATATAACGTAATACGTTATAACGTTATACCATATAACCTATTACGTTATAACGTCATCCCGTATTACGTAATACGTTATAACGTCATCCCATATAACGTAATACGTTATAACGTCATACCATATAACGCAATACGTTATAACGTCGTCCCATATAACGTAATACGTTATAACGTCATCCCATATAACGTAATACGTTATAACGTCATCCCATATAACGCAATACGATATAACGTCGTCCCACATAACGCAATACGATATAACGTCGTCCCACATAACGTAATACGTTATAACGTCACCCCATATTACGTAATGCGTTATAACGTCATCCCATATAACGTATTACGTTATAACGTCATACCATATAACCTATTACGTTATAACGTCATACCATATAACGTAATACGTTATAACGTTATACCATATAACCTATTACGTTATAACGTCATCCCATATAAAGTAATACGTTATAACGTCATACCATATAACGCAATACGTTATAACGTCGTCCCATATAACCTATTTACGTTATAACGTCATACCATATAACGTATTACGTTATAACGTCATGCCATATAACGTAATACGTTATAACGTCATACCATATAACGCAATACGTTATAACGTCGTCCCATATAACCTATTTACGTTATAAGGTCATACCATATAACGTATTACGTTATAACGTCATCCCATATAGCGTAATACGTTATAGCGTCATACCATATAACCTAATACGTTATAACGGTATTCCATATATCGTAATACGTTATAACGTCGTCCCATATAACGTAATACGTTATAACGTCATCCCGTATTAAGTAATACGTTATAACGTCATCCCATATAACGTAATACGTTATAACGTCATACCATATAACGCAATACGTTATAACGTCGTCCCATATAACGTAATACGTTATAACGTCATCCCGTATTAAGTAATACGTTATAACGTCATCCCATATAACGTAATACGTTATAACGTCATACCATATAACGCAATACGTTATAACGTCGTCCCATATAACGTAATACGTTATAACGTCATCCCATATAACGTAATGCGTTATAACGTCGACCCATGTTACGTAATACGATATAACGTCACACCATATGACGTATTACGTTATAACGTCATACCGTATAACCTATTACGTTATAACGTCATACCATATAACGTAATACGTTATAACGTTATACCATATATCGTAATACGTTATAACGTCATACCATATAACGCAATACGTTATAACGTCGTCCCATATAACGTAATACGTTATAACGTCATCCCATATAACGTAATGCGTTATAACGTCGACCCATATTACGTAATACGATATAACGTCACACCATATGACGTATTACGTTATAACGTCATACCGTATAACCTATTACGTTATAACGTCATACCATATAACGTAATACGTTACAACGTTATACCATATATCGTAATACGTTATAACGTCATACCATATAACGCAATACGTTATAACGTCGTCCCACATAACCTAATGCGTTATGACGCCATCCCATATTACGCAATGCGTTATAACGTCATCCCATATAACGTAATACGGTATAACGTCATACCATATAACCTATTTACGTTATGACGTCATACCATATAACGTAATACGTTATAACGTCATCCCATATAACGCAATACGTTATAACGTCGTCCCACATAACGTAATACGTTATAACGTCATCCCATACTACGTAATGCGTTATAACGTCATCCCATATAACGTATTACGTTATAACGTCATACCATATAACCTATTACGTTATAACGTCATACCATATAACGTAGAACGTTATAACGTTATACCATATAACCTATTACGTTATAACGTCATACCATATAACGTAGTACGTTATAACGTTATACCATATAACCTATTACGTTATAACGTCATCCCGTATTACGTAATACGTTATAACGTCATCCCATATAACGTAATACGTTATAACGTCATCCCATATAACGTAATACGCTATAACGTCATCCCATATAACGCAATACGTTATAACGTCGTCCGACATAACGTAATACGTTATAGCGTCATCCCATATTACGTAGTACGGTATAACGTCACACCATATAACGTAGAACGTTATAACGTTATACCATATAACCTATTACGTTATAACGTCATACCATATAACGTAGTACGTTATAACGTTATACCATATAACCTATTACGTTATAACGTCATCCCGTATTACGTAATACGTTATAACGTCATCTCATATAACGTAATACGTTATAACGTCATCCCATATAACGTAATACGCTATAACGTCATCCCATATAACGCAATACGTTATAACGTCGTCCGACATAACGTAATACGTTATAGCGTCATCCCATATAACGCAATACGGTATAACGTCATACCATATAACCTATTTACGTTATGACGTCATACCATATAACGTATTACGTTATAACGTCATACCATATAACCTATTACGTTATAACGTCATCCCGTATTACGTAATACGTTATAACGTCATCCCATATAACGTAATACGTTATAACGTCATACCATATAACGCAATACGTTACAACGTCGTCCCATATAACCTATTTACGTTATAAGGTCATACCATATAACGTATTACGTTATAACGTCATGCCATATAACGTAATACGTTATAGCGTCATACCATATAACCTAATACGTTATAACGGTATTCCATATATCGTAATACGTTATAACGTCATCCCATATAACGTAATGCGTTATAACGTCGACCCATATTACGTAATACGATATAACGTCACACCATATGACGTATTACGTTATAACGTCATACCGTATAACCTATTACGTTATAACGTCATACCATATAACGTAATACGTTATAACGTTATACCATATAGCCTATTACGTTATAACGTCATCCCATATAACGTAATACGTTATAACGTCATCCCATATAACGTAATACGTTATAACGTCATCCCATATAACGCAATACGTTATAACGTCGTCCCATATAACCTATTTACGTTATAACGTCATACCATATAACGTATTACGTTATAACGTCATGCCATATAACGTAATACGTTATAACGTCATACCATATAACGCAATACGTTATAACGTCGTCCCATATAACCTATTTACGTTATAAGGTCATACCATATAACGTATTACGTTATAACGTCATCCCATATAGCGTAATACGTTATAGCGTCATACCATATAACCTAATACGTTATAACGGTATTCCATATATCGTAATACGTTATAACGTCGTCCCATATAACGTAATACGTTATAACGTCATCCCGTATTAAGTAATACGTTATAACGTCATCCCATATAACGTAATACGTTATAACGTCATACCATATAACGCAATACGTTATAACGTCGTCCCATATAACGTAATACGTTATAACGTCATCCCGTATTAAGTAATACGTTATAACGTCATCCCATATAACGTAATACGTTATAACGTCATACCATATAACGCAATACGTTATAACGTCGTCCCATATAACGTAATACGTTATAACGTCATCCCATATAACGTAATGCGTTATAACGTCGACCCATGTTACGTAATACGATATAACGTCACACCATATGACGTATTACGTTATAACGTCATACCGTATAACCTATTACGTTATAACGTCATACCATATAACGTAATACGTTATAACGTTATACCATATATCGTAATACGTTATAACGTCATACCATATAACGCAATACGTTATAACGTCGTCCCATATAACGTAATACGTTATAACGTCATCCCATATAACGTAATGCGTTATAACGTCGACCCATATTACGTAATACGATATAACGTCACACCATATGACGTATTACGTTATAACGTCATACCGTATAACCTATTACGTTATAACGTCATACCATATAACGTAATACGTTACAACGTTATACCATATATCGTAATACGTTATAACGTCATACCATATAACGCAATACGTTATAACGTCGTCCCACATAACCTAATGCGTTATGACGCCATCCCATATTACGCAATGCGTTATAACGTCATCCCATATAACGTAATACGGTATAACGTCATACCATATAACCTATTTACGTTATGACGTCATACCATATAACGTAATACGTTATAACGTCATCCCATATAACGCAATACGTTATAACGTCGTCCCACATAACGTAATACGTTATAACGTCATCCCATACTACGTAATGCGTTATAACGTCATCCCATATAACGTATTACGTTATAACGTCATACCATATAACCTATTACGTTATAACGTCATACCATATAACGTAGAACGTTATAACGTTATACCATATAACCTATTACGTTATAACGTCATACCATATAACGTAGTACGTTATAACGTTATACCATATAACCTATTACGTTATAACGTCATCCCGTATTACGTAATACGTTATAACGTCATCCCATATAACGTAATACGTTATAACGTCATCCCATATAACGTAATACGCTATAACGTCATCCCATATAACGCAATACGTTATAACGTCGTCCGACATAACGTAATACGTTATAGCGTCATCCCATATTACGTAGTACGGTATAACGTCACACCATATAACGTAGAACGTTATAACGTTATACCATATAACCTATTACGTTATAACGTCATACCATATAACGTAGTACGTTATAACGTTATACCATATAACCTATTACGTTATAACGTCATCCCGTATTACGTAATACGTTATAACGTCATCTCATATAACGTAATACGTTATAACGTCATCCCATATAACGTAATACGCTATAACGTCATCCCATATAACGCAATACGTTATAACGTCGTCCGACATAACGTAATACGTTATAGCGTCATCCCATATAACGCAATACGGTATAACGTCATACCATATAACCTATTTACGTTATGACGTCATACCATATAACGTATTACGTTATAACGTCATACCATATAACCTATTACGTTATAACGTCATCCCGTATTACGTAATACGTTATAACGTCATCCCATATAACGTAATACGTTATAACGTCATACCATATAACGCAATACGTTACAACGTCGTCCCATATAACCTATTTACGTTATAAGGTCATACCATATAACGTATTACGTTATAACGTCATGCCATATAACGTAATACGTTATAGCGTCATACCATATAACCTAATACGTTATAACGGTATTCCATATATCGTAATACGTTATAACGTCATCCCATATAACGTAATGCGTTATAACGTCGACCCATATTACGTAATACGATATAACGTCACACCATATGACGTATTACGTTATAACGTCATACCGTATAACCTATTACGTTATAACGTCATACCATATAACGTAATACGTTATAACGTTATACCATATAGCCTATTACGTTATAACGTCATCCCATATAACGTAATACGTTATAACGTCATCCCATATAACGTAATACGTTATAACGTCATCCCATATAACGCAATACGTTATAACGTCGTCCCATATAACCTATTTACGTTATAACGTCATACCATATAACGTATTACGTTATAACGTCATGCCATATAACGTAATACGTTATAACGTCATACCATATAACGCAATACGTTATAACGTCGTCCCATATAACCTATTTACGTTATAAGGTCATACCATATAACGTATTACGTTATAACGTCATCCCATATAGCGTAATACGTTATAGCGTCATACCATATAACCTAATACGTTATAACGGTATTCCATATATCGTAATACGTTATAACGTCGTCCCATATAACGTAATACGTTATAACGTCATCCCGTATTAAGTAATACGTTATAACGTCATCCCATATAACGTAATACGTTATAACGTCATACCATATAACGCAATACGTTATAACGTCGTCCCATATAACGTAATACGTTATAACGTCATCCCGTATTAAGTAATACGTTATAACGTCATCCCATATAACGTAATACGTTATAACGTCATACCATATAACGCAATACGTTATAACGTCGTCCCATATAACGTAATACGTTATAACGTCATCCCATATAACGTAATGCGTTATAACGTCGACCCATGTTACGTAATACGATATAACGTCACACCATATGACGTATTACGTTATAACGTCATACCGTATAACCTATTACGTTATAACGTCATACCATATAACGTAATACGTTATAACGTTATACCATATATCGTAATACGTTATAACGTCATACCATATAACGCAATACGTTATAACGTCGTCCCATATAACGTAATACGTTATAACGTCATCCCATATAACGTAATGCGTTATAACGTCGACCCATATTACGTAATACGATATAACGTCACACCATATGACGTATTACGTTATAACGTCATACCGTATAACCTATTACGTTATAACGTCATACCATATAACGTAATACGTTACAACGTTATACCATATATCGTAATACGTTATAACGTCATACCATATAACGCAATACGTTATAACGTCGTCCCACATAACCTAATGCGTTATGACGCCATCCCATATTACGCAATGCGTTATAACGTCATCCCATATAACGTAATACGGTATAACGTCATACCATATAACCTATTTACGTTATGACGTCATACCATATAACGTAATACGTTATAACGTCATCCCATATAACGCAATACGTTATAACGTCGTCCCACATAACGTAATACGTTATAACGTCATCCCATACTACGTAATGCGTTATAACGTCATCCCATATAACGTATTACGTTATAACGTCATACCATATAACCTATTACGTTATAACGTCATACCATATAACGTAGAACGTTATAACGTTATACCATATAACCTATTACGTTATAACGTCATACCATATAACGTAGTACGTTATAACGTTATACCATATAACCTATTACGTTATAACGTCATCCCGTATTACGTAATACGTTATAACGTCATCCCATATAACGTAATACGTTATAACGTCATCCCATATAACGTAATACGCTATAACGTCATCCCATATAACGCAATACGTTATAACGTCGTCCGACATAACGTAATACGTTATAGCGTCATCCCATATTACGTAGTACGGTATAACGTCACACCATATAACGTAGAACGTTATAACGTTATACCATATAACCTATTACGTTATAACGTCATACCATATAACGTAGTACGTTATAACGTTATACCATATAACCTATTACGTTATAACGTCATCCCGTATTACGTAATACGTTATAACGTCATCTCATATAACGTAATACGTTATAACGTCATCCCATATAACGTAATACGCTATAACGTCATCCCATATAACGCAATACGTTATAACGTCGTCCGACATAACGTAATACGTTATAGCGTCATCCCATATAACGCAATACGGTATAACGTCATACCATATAACCTATTTACGTTATGACGTCATACCATATAACGTATTACGTTATAACGTCATACCATATAACCTATTACGTTATAACGTCATCCCGTATTACGTAATACGTTATAACGTCATCCCATATAACGTAATACGTTATAACGTCATACCATATAACGCAATACGTTACAACGTCGTCCCATATAACCTATTTACGTTATAAGGTCATACCATATAACGTATTACGTTATAACGTCATGCCATATAACGTAATACGTTATAGCGTCATACCATATAACCTAATACGTTATAACGGTATTCCATATATCGTAATACGTTATAACGTCATCCCATATAACGTAATGCGTTATAACGTCGACCCATATTACGTAATACGATATAACGTCACACCATATGACGTATTACGTTATAACGTCATACCGTATAACCTATTACGTTATAACGTCATACCATATAACGTAATACGTTATAACGTTATACCATATAGCCTATTACGTTATAACGTCATCCCATATAACGTAATACGTTATAACGTCATCCCACATAACGTAATACGTTATAACGTCATCCCATATAACGCAATACGTTATAACGTCGTCCCACATAACCTAATGCGTTATAACGCCATCCCATATTACGCAATGCGTTATAACGTCATCCCATATAACGTATTACGTTATAACGTCATACCATATAACCTATTACGTTATAACGTCATACCATATAACGTAATACGTTATAACGTTATACCATATAACCTATTACGTTATAACGTCATCCCGTATTACGTAATACGTTATAACGTCATCCCATATAACGTAATACGTTATAACGTCATACCATATAACGCAATACGTTATAACGTCGTCCCATATAACCTATTTACGTTATAACGTCATACCATATAACGTATTACGTTATAACGTCATGCCATATAACGTAATACGTTATAGCGTAATACCATATAACCTAATACGTTATAACGGTATTCCATATAACGTAATACGTTATAACGTCATCCCATATAACGTAATGCGTTATAACGTCGACCCATATTACGTAATACGGTATAACGTCACACCATATGACGTATTACGTTATAACGTCATACCGTATAACCTATTACGTTATAACGTCATACCATATAACGTAATAGGTTATAACGTCATCCCATATAACGCAATACGTTATAACGTCGTCCCACATAACGTAATACGTTATAACGTCATCCCATACTACGTAATGCGTTATAACGTCATCCCATATAACGTATTACGTTATAACGTCATACCATATAACCTATTACGTTATAACGTCATACCATATAACGTAGTACGTTATAACGTTATACCATATAACCTATTACGTTATAACGTCATACCATATAACGTAGTACGTTATAACGTTATACCATATAACCTATTACGTTATAACGTCATCCCGTATTACGTAATACGTTATAACGTCATCCCATATAACGTAATACGTTATAACGTCATCCCATAGAACGTAATACGCTATAACGTCATCCCATATAACGCAATACGTTATAGCGTCGTCCGACATAACGTAATACGTTATAGCGTCATCCCATATTACGTAATACGGTATAACGTCACACCATATAACGTAATTCGGTATAACGTCATCCCATATAACCTATTACGTTATAACGTCATAACATATAACGTAATACGTTATAACGTCATCCCATATAACGTAATACGTTATAACGTCATCCCATATAACGCAATACGGTATAACGTCATACCATATAACCTATTTACGTTATGACGTCATACCATATAACGTATTACGTTATAACGTCATACCATATAACCTATTACGTTATAACGTCATCCCGTATTACGTAATACGTTATAACGTCATCCCATATAACGTAATACGTTATAACGTCATACCATATAACGCAATACGTTATAACGTCATCGCATATAACGTAATGCGGTATAACGTCATACCATATAACCTATTTACGTTATGACGTCATACCATATAACGTAATACGTTATAACGTCATCCCATATAACGTAATACGTTATAACGTCATCCCATATAACGCAATACGATATAACGTCGTCCCACATAACGCAATACGATATAACGTCGTCCCACATAACGTAATACGTTATAACGTCACCCCATATTACGTAATGCGTTATAACGTGATCCCATATAACGTATTACGTTATAACGTCATACCATATAACCTATTACGTTATAACGTCATACCATGTAACGTAATACGTTATAACGTTATACCATATAACCTATTAGGTTGTAACGTCATCCCGTATTACGTAATACGTTATAACGTCATCCCATATAACGTAATACGTTATAACGTCATACCATATAACGCAATACGTTATAACGTCGTCCCATATAACCTATTTACGTTATAACGTCACACCATATAACGTATTACGTTATAACGTCATCCCATATAACGCAATACGTTATAACGTCGTCCCACATAACGTAGTACGTTATAACGTCGTCCCATACTACGTAATGCGTTATAACGTCATCCCATATAACGTAATACGGTATAACGTCATACCATATAACCTATTACATTATAACGTCATACCATATAACGTATTACGTTATAACGTCATACCATATAACCTATTACGTTATAACGTCATACTTTATAACGTAATACGTTATAACGTTATACCATATAACCTATTACGTTATAACGTCATCCCGTATTACGTAATACGTTATAACGTCATCCCATATAACGTAATACGTTATAACGTCATACCATATAACGCAATACGATATAACGTCGTCCCATATAACGTAATACGTTATAACGTCATCCCATATAACGTAATACGTTATAACGTCATCCCATAAAACGCAATACGATATAACGTCGTCCCACATAACGTAATACGTTATAACGTCATCCCATATTACGTAATGCGTTATAACGTCATCCCATATAACGTATTACGTTATAACGTCATACCATATAACTTATTACGTTATAACGTCATACCATATAACGTAGTACGTTATAACGTTATACCATATAACCTATTACGTTATAACGTCATCCCGTATCACGTAATACGTTATAACGTCGTCCCACATAACGTAATACGTTATAACGTCATCCCATATTACGTAATGCGTTATAACGTCATCCCATATAACGTATTACGTTATAACGTTATACCATATAACCTATTACGTTATAACGTCATACCATATAACGTAGTACGTTATAACGTTATACCATATAACCTATTACGTTATAACGTCATTCCGTATTACGTAATACGTTATAACGTCATCCCATATAACGTAATACGTTATAACGTCATCCCGTATAACGTAATACGCTATAACGTCATCCCATATAACGCAATACGTTATAACGTCGTCCGATATAACGTAATACGTTATAGCGTCATCCCATATTACGTAATACGGTATAACGTCACACCATATAACGTAGAACGTTATAACGTTATACCATATAACCTATTACGTTATAACGTCATACCATATAACGTAGTACGTTATAACGTTATACCATATAACCTATTACGTTATAACGTCATCCCGTATTACGTAATACGTTATAACGTCATCTCATATAACGTAATACGTTATAACGTCATCCCATATAACGTAATACGCTATAACGTCATCCCATATAACGTAATACGTTATAACGTCATACCATATAACGCAATACGTTATAACGTCATCCCATATAACGTAATACGGTATAACGTCATACCATATAACCTATTTACGTTATGACGTCATACCATATAACGTAATACGTTATAACGTCATCCCATATAACGTAATACGTTATAACGTCATCCCATATAACGCAATACGATATAACGTCGTCCCACATAACGCAATACGATATAACGTCGTCCCACATAACGTAATACGTTATAACGTCACCCCATATTACGTAATGCGTTATAACGTCATCCCATATAACGTATTACGTTATAACGTCATACCATATAACCTATTACGTTATAACGTCATACCATGTAACGTAATACGTTATAACGTTATACCATATAACCTATTACGTTATAACGTCATCCCGTATTACGTAATACGTTATAACGTCATCCCATATAACGTAATACGTTATAACGTCATACCATATAACGCAATACGTTATAACGTCGTCCCATATAACCTATTTACGTTATAACGTCACACCATATAACGTATTACGTTATAACGTCATCCCATATAACGCAATACGTTATAACGTCGTCCCACATAACGTAGTACGTTATAACGTCGTCCCATACTACGTAATGCGTTATAACGTCATCCCATATAACGTAATACGGTATAACGTCATACCATATAACCTATTACATTATAACGTCATACCATATAACGTATTACGTTATAACGTCATACCATATAACCTATTACGTTATAACGTCATACTTTATAACGTAATACGTTATAACGTTATACCATATAACCTATTACGTTATAACGTCATCCCGTATTACGTAATACGTTATAACGTCATCCCATATAACGTAATACGTTATAACGTCATACCATATAACGCAATACGATATAACGTCGTCCCATATAACGTAATACGTTATAACGTCATCCCATATAACGTAATACGTTATAACGTCATCCCATAAAACGCAATACGATATAACGTCGTCCCACATAACGTAATACGTTATAACGTCATCCCATATTACGTAATGCGTTATAACGTCATCCCATATAACGTATTACGTTATAACGTCATACCATATAACTTATTACGTTATAACGTCATACCATATAACGTAGTACGTTATAACGTTATACCATATAACCTATTACGTTATAACGTCATCCCGTATCACGTAATACGTTATAACGTCGTCCCACATAACGTAATACGTTATAACGTCATCCCATATTACGTAATGCGTTATAACGTCATCCCATATAACGTATTACGTTATAACGTTATACCATATAACCTATTACGTTATAACGTCATACCATATAACGTAGTACGTTATAACGTTATACCATATAACCTATTACGTTATAACGTCATTCCGTATTACGTAATACGTTATAACGTCATCCCATATAACGTAATACGTTATAACGTCATCCCGTATAACGTAATACGCTATAACGTCATCCCATATAACGCAATACGTTATAACGTCGTCCGACATAACGTAATACGTTATAGCGTCATCCCATATTACGTAATACGGTATAACGTCACACCATATAACGTAGAACGTTATAACGTTATACCATATAACCTATTACGTTATAACGTCATACCATATAACGTAGTACGTTATAACGTTATACCATATAACCTATTACGTTATAACGTCATCCCGTATTACGTAATACGTTATAACGTCATCTCATGTAACGTAATACGTTATAACGTCATCCCATATAACGTAATACGGTATAACGTCATCCCATATAACGTAATACGTTATAACGTCATACCATATAACGCAATACGTTATAACGTCATCCCATATAACGTAATACGGTATAACGTCATACCATATAACCTATTTACGTTATGACGTCATACCATATAACGTAATACGTTATAACGTCATCCCATATAACGTAATACGTTATAACGTCATCCCATATAACGCAATACGATATAACGTCGTCCCACATAACGCAATACGATATAACGTCGTCCCACATAACGTAATACGTTATAACGTCACCCCATATTACGTAATGCGTTATAACGTCATCCCATATAACGTATTACGTTATAACGTCATACCATATAACCTATTACGTTATAACGTCATACCATGTAACGTAATACGTTATAACGTTATACCATATAACCTATTACGTTATAACGTCATCCCGTATTACGTAATACGTTATAACGTCATCCCATATAACGTAATACGTTATAACGTCATACCATATAACGCAATACGTTATAACGTCGTCCCATATAACCTATTTACGTTATAACGTCATACCATATAACGTATTACGTTATAACGTCATCCCATATAACGCAATACGTTATAACGTCGTCCCACATAACGTAGTACGTTATAACGTCGTCCCATACTACGTAATGCGTTATAACGTCATCCCATATAACGTAATACGGTATAACGTCATACCATATAACCTATTACATTATAACGTCATACCATATAACGTATTACGTTATAACGTCATACCATATAACCTATTACGTTATAACGTCATACTTTATAACGTAATACGTTATAACGTTATACCATATAACCTATTACGTTATAACGTCATCCCGTATTACGTAATACGTTATAACGTCATCCCATATAACGTAATACGTTATAACGTCATACCATATAACGCAATACGTTATAACGTCGTCCCATATAACGTAATACGTTATAACGTCATCCCATATAACGTAATACGTTATAACGTCATCCCATAAAACGCAATACGATATAACGTCGTCCCACATAACGTAATACGTTATAACGTCATCCCATATTACGTAATGCGTTATAACGTCATCCCATATAACGTATTACGTTATAACGTCATACCATATAACCTATTACGTTATAACGTCATACCATATAACGTAGTACGTTATAACGTTATACCACATAACCTATTACGTTATAACGTCATCCCGTATTACGTAATACGTTATAACGTCATCCCATATAACGTAATACGTTATAACGTCATACCATATAACGCAATACGTTATAACGTCGTCCCATATAACGTAATACGTTATAACGTCATCCCATATAACGTAATACGTTATAACGTCATCCCATATAACGCAATACGATATAACGTCGTCCCACATAACGTAATACGTTATAACGTCATCCCATATTACGTAATGCGTTATAACGTCATCCCATATAACGTATTACGTTATAACGTCATACCATATAACCTATTACGTTACAACGTCATACCATATAACGTAGTACGTTATAACGTTATACCATATAACCTATTACGTTATAACGTCATCCCGTATTACGTAATACGTTATAACGTCATCCCATATAACGTAATACGTTATAACGTCATCCCATATAACGTAATACGTTATAACGTCATCCCATATAACGCAATACGTTATAACGTCGTCCGACATAACGTAATACGTTATAGCGTCATCCCATATTACGTAATGCGTTATAACATCATCCCATATAACGTAATACGGTATAACGTCACACCATATAACGTAATTCGTTATAACGTCATACCATATAACCTAATACGTTATAACGTCATACCATATAACGTAATACGGTATAACGTCACACCATATAACGTAATTCGGTATAACGTCATCCCATATAACGTAATACGTTATAACGTCGTCCCATATAACGTAATACGTTATAACGTCATCCCATATAACGTAATACGTTATAACGTCATCCCATATAACGCAATACGTTATAACGACGTCCCACATAACGTAGTACATTATAACGTCATCCCATACTACGTAATGCGTTATAACGTCATCCCATATAACGTAATACGGTATAACGTCATACCATATAACCTATTACGTTATAACGTCATACCATATAACGTATTACGTTATAACGTCATACCATATAACCTATTACGTTATAACGTCATACCATATAACGTAATACGTTATAACGTTATACCATATAACCTATTACGTTATAACGTCATCCCGTATTACGTAATACGTTATAACGTCATCCCATATAACGTAATACGTTATAACGTCATACCATATAACGCAATACGTTATAACGTCGTCCCATATAACGTAATACGTTATAACGTCATCCCATATAACGTAATACGTTATAACGTCATCCCATATAACGCAATACGATATAACGTCGTCCCACATAACGCAATACGATATAACGTCGTCCCACATAACGTAATACGTTATAACGTCACCCCATATTACGTAATGCGTTATAACGTCATCCCATATAACGTATTACGTTATAACGTCATACCATATAACCTATTACGTTATAACGTCATACCATATAACGTAATACGTTATAACGTTATACCATATAACCTATTACGTTATAAGGTCATCCCGTATTACGTAATACGTTATAACGTCATCCCATATAACGTAATACGTTATAACGTCATACCATATAACGCAATACGTTATAACGTCGCCCATATAACCTATTTACGTTATAACGTCATACCATATAACGTATTACGTTATAACGTCATGCCATATAACGTAATACGTTATAACGTCATACCATATAACGCAATACGTTATAACGTCGTCCCATATAACCTATTTACGTTATAAGGTCATACCATATAACGTATTACGTTATAACGTCATCCCATATAGCGTAATACGTTATAGCGTCATACCATATAACCTAATACGTTATAACGGTATTCCATATATCGTAATACGTTATAACGTCGTCCCATATAACGTAATACGTTATAACGTCATCCCGTATTAAGTAATACGTTATAACGTCATCCCATATAACGTAATACGTTATAACGTCATACCATATAACGCAATACGTTATAACGTCGTCCCATATAACGTAATACGTTATAACGTCATCCCGTATTAAGTAATACGTTATAACGTCATCCCATATAACGTAATACGTTATAACGTCATACCATATAACGCAATACGTTATAACGTCGTCCCATATAACGTAATACGTTATAACGTCATCCCATATAACGTAATGCGTTATAACGTCGACCCATGTTACGTAATACGATATAACGTCACACCATATGACGTATTACGTTATAACGTCATACCGTATAACCTATTACATTATAACGTCATACCATATAACGTAATACGTTATAACGTTATACCATATATCGTAATACGTTATAACGTCATACCATATAACGCAATACGTTATAACGTCGTCCCATATAACGTAATACGTTATAACGTCATCCCATATAACGTAATGCGTTATAACGTCGACCCATATTACGTAATACGATATAACGTCACACCATATGACGTATTACGTTATAACGTCATACCGTATAACCTATTACGTTATAACGTCATACCATATAACGTAATACGTTACAACGTTATACCATATATCGTAATACGTTATAACGTCATACCATATAACGCAATACGTTATAACGTCGTCCCACATAACCTAATGCGTTATGACGCCATCCCATATTATGCAATGCGTTATAACGTCATCCCATATAACGTAATACGGTATAACGTCATACCATATAACCTATTTACGTTATGACGTCATACCATATAACGTAATACGTTATAACGTCATCCCATATAACGCAATACGTTATAACGTCGTCCCACATAACGTAATACGTTATAACGTCATCCCATACTACGTAATGCGTTATAACGTCATCCCATATAACGTATTACGTTATAACGTCATACCATATAACCTATTACGTTATAACGTCATACCATATAACGTAGAACGTTATAACGTTATACCATATAACCTATTACGTTATAACGTCATACCATATAACGTAGTACGTTATAACGTTATACCATATAACCTATTACGTTATAACGTCATCCCGTATTACGTAATACGTTATAACGTCATCCCATATAACGTAATACGTTATAACGTCATCCCATATAACGTAATACGCTATAACGTCATCCCATATAACGCAATACGTTATAACGTCGTCCGACATAACGTAATACGTTATAGCGTCATCCCATATTACGTAGTACGGTATAACGTCACACCATATAACGTAGAACGTTATAACGTTATACCATATAACCTATTACGTTATAACGTCATACCATATAACGTAGTACGTTATAACGTTATACCATATAACCTATTACGATATAACGTCATCCCGTATTACGTAATACGTTATAACGTCATCTCATATAACGTAATACGTTATAACGTCATCCCATATAACGTAATACGCTATAACGTCATCCCATATAACGCAATACGTTATAACGTCGTCCGACATAACGTAATACGTTATAGCGTCATCCCATATAACGCAATACGGTATAACGTCATACCATATAACCTATTTACGTTATGACGTCATACCATATAACGTATTACGTTATAACGTCATACCATATAACCTATTACGTTATAACGTCATCCCGTATTACGTAATACGTTATAACGTCATCCCATATAACGTAATACGTTATAACGTCATACCATATAACGCAATACGTTACAACGTCGTCCCATATAACCTATTTACGTTATAAGGTCATACCATATAACGTATTACGTTATAACGTCATGCCATATAACGTAATACGTTATAGCGTCATACCATATAACCTAATACGTTATAACGGTATTCCATATATCGTAATACGTTATAACGTCATCCCATATAACGTAATGCGTTATAACGTCGACCCATATTACGTAATACGATATAACGTCACACCATATGACGTATTACGTTATAACGTCATACCGTATAACCTATTACGTTATAACGTCATACCATATAACGTAATACGTTATAACGTTATACCATATAGCCTATTACGTTATAACGTCATCCCATATAACGCAATACGTTATAACGTCATCCCATATAACGTAATACGTTATAACGTCATCCCATATAACGCAATACGTTATAACGTCGTCCCACATAACCTAATGCGTTATAACGCCATCCCATATTACGCAATGCGTTATAACGTCATCCCATATAACGTATTACGTTATAACGTCATACCATATAACCTATTACGTTATAACGTCATACCATATAACGTAATACGTTATAACGTTATACCATATAACCTATTACGTTATAACGTCATCCCGTATTACGTAATACGTTATAACGTCATCCCATATAACGTAATACGTTATAACGTCATACCATATAACGCAATACGTTATAACGTCGTCCCATATAACCTATTTACGTTATAACGTCATACCATATAACGTATTACGTTATAACGTCATGCCATATAACGTAATACGTTATAGCGTAATACCATATAACCTAATACGTTATAACGGTATTCCATATAACGTAATACGTTATAACGTCATCCCATATAACGTAATGCGTTATAACGTCGACCCATATTACGTAATACGGTATAACGTCACACCATATGACGTATTACGTTATAACGTCATACCGTATAACCTATTACGTTATAACGTCATACCATATAACGTAATACGTTATAACGTTATACCATATAACCTATTACGTTATAACGTCATCCCATATAACGTAATACGTTATAACGTCATCCCATAAAACGTAATACGCTATAACGTCATCCCATATAACACAATACGATATAACGTCGTCCCACATAACCTAATGCGTTATAACGCCATCCCATATTACGCAATGCGTTATAACGTCATCCCATATAACGTAATACGGTATAACGTCATACCGTATAACCTATTTACGTTATGACGTCATACCATATAACGTAATACGTTATAACGTCATCCCATATAACGCAATACGTTATAACGTCGTCCCACATAACGTAATACGTTATAACGTCATCCCATACTACGTAATGCGTTATAACGTCATCCCATATAACGTATTACGTTATAACGTCATACCATATAACCTATTACGTTATAACGTCATACCATATAACGTAGTACGTTATAACGTTATACCATATAACCTATTACGTTATAACGTCATACCATATAACGTAGTACGTTATAACGTTATACCATATAACCTATTACGTTATAACGTCATCCCGTATTACGTAATACGTTATAACGTCATCCCATATAACGTAATACGTTATAACGTCATCCCATAGAACGTAATACGCTATAACGTCATCCCATATAACGCAATACGTTATAGCGTCGTCCGACATAACGTAATACGTTATAGCGTCATCCCATATTACGTAATACGGTATAACGTCACACCATATAACGTAATTCGGTATAACGTCATCCCATATAACCTATTACGTTATAACGTCATAACATATAACGTAATACGTTATAACGTCATCCCATATAACGTAATACGTTATAACGTCATCCCATATAACGCAATACGGTATAACGTCATACCATATAACCTATTTACGTTATGACGTCATACCATATAATGTATTACGTTATAACGTCATACCATATAACCTATTACGTTATAACGTCATCCCGTATTACGTAATACGTTATAACGTCATCCCATATAACGTAATACGTTATAACGTCATACCATATAACGCAATACGTTATAACGTCATCCCATATAACGTAATACGTTATAACGTCATCCCATATAACGCAATACGGTATAACGTCATACCATATAACCTATTTACGTTATGACGTCATACCATATAACGTATTACGTTATAACGTCATACCATATAACCTATTACGTTATAACGTCATCCCGTATTACGTAATACGTTATAACGTCATCCCATATAACGTAATACGTTATAACGTCATACCATATAACGCAATACGTTATAACGTCATCCCATATAACGTAATACGGTATAACGTCATACCATATAACCTATTTACGTTATGACGTCATACCATATAACCTATTACATTATAACGTCATACCATATAACGTATTACGTTATAACGTCATACCATATAACCTATTACGTTATAACGTCATACTTTATAACGTAATACGTTATAACGTTATACCATATAACCTATTACGTTATAACGTCATCCCGTATTACGTAATACGTTATAACGTCATCCCATATAACGTAATACGTTATAACGTCATACCATATAACGCAATACGATATAACGTCGTCCCATATAACGTAATACGTTATAACGTCATCCCATATAACGTAATACGTTATAACGTCATCCCATAAAACGCAATACGATATAACGTCGTCCCACATAACGTAATACGTTATAACGTCATCCCATATTACGTAATGCGTTATAACGTCATCCCATATAACGTATTACGTTATAACGTCATACCATATAACTTATTACGTTATAACGTCATACCATATAACGTAGTACGTTATAACGTTATACCATATAACCTATTACGTTATAACGTCATCCCATATAACGTAATACGGTATAACGTCATACCATATAACCTATTACGTTATAACGTCATACCATATAACGTATTACGTTATAACGTCATACCATATAACCTATTACGTTATAACGTCATACCATATAACGTAATACGTTATAACGTTATACCATATAACCTATTACGTTATAACGTCATCCCGTATTACGTAATACGTTATAACGTCATCCCATATAACGTAATACGTTATAACGTCATACCATATAACGCAATACGTTATAACGTCGTCCCATATAACGTAATACGTTATAACGTCATCCCATATAACGTAATACGTTATAACGTCATCCCATATAACGCAATACGATATAACGTCGTCCCACATAACGCAATACGATATAACGTCGTCCCACATAACGTAATACGTTATAACGTCACCCCATATTACGTAATGCGTTATAACGTCATCCCATATAACGTATTACGTTATAACGTCATACCATATAACCTATTACGTTATAACGTCATACCATATAACGTAATACGTTATAACGTTATACCATATAACCTATTACGTTATAACGTCATCCCGTATTACGTAATACGTTATAACGTCATCCCATATAACGTAATACGTTATAACGTCATACCATATAACGCAATACGTTATAACGTCGTCCCATATAACCTATTTACGTTATAACGTCATACCATATAACGTATTACGTTATAACGTCATGCCATATAACGTAATACGTTATAACGTCATACCATATAACGCAATACGTTATAACGTCGTCCCATATAACCTATTTACGTTATAAGGTCATACCATATAACGTATTACGTTATAACGTCATCCCATATAACGTAATACGTTATAGCGTCATACCATATAACCTAATACGTTATAACGGTATTCCATATATCGTAATACGTTATAACGTCATCCCATATAACGTAATGCGTTATAACGTCGACCCATATTACGTAATACGATATAACGTCACACCATATGACGTATTACGTTATAACGTCATACCGTATAACCTATTACGTTATAACGTCATACCATATAACGCAATACGTTATAACGTCGTCCCATATAACGTAATACATTATAACGTCATCCCGTATTACGTAATACGTTATAACGTCATCCCATATAACGTAATACGTTATAACGTCATACCATATAACGCAATACGTTATAACGTCGTCCCATATAACGTAATACGTTATAACGTCATCCCATATAACGTAATGCGTTATAACGTCGACCCATGTTACGTAATACGATATAACGTCACACCATATGACGTATTACGTTATAACGTCATACCGTATAACCTATTACGTTATAACGTCATACCATATAACGTAATACGTTATAACGTTATACCATATATCGTAATACGTTATAACGTCATACCATATAACGCAATACGTTATAACGTCGTCCCATATAACGTAATACGTTATAACGTCATCCCATATAACGTAATGCGTTATAACGTCGACCCATATTACGTAATACGATATAACGTCACACCATATGACGTATTACGTTATAACGTCATACCGTATAACCTATTACGTTATAACGTCATACCATATAACGTAATACGTTAAACGTTATACCATATATCGTAATACGTTATAACGTCATACCATATAACGCAATACGTTATAACGTCGTCCCACATAACCTAATGCGTTATGACGCCATCCCATATTACGCAATGCGTTATAACGTCATCCCATATAACGTAATACGGTATAACGCCATCCCATATTACGCAATGCGTTATAACGTCATCCCATATAACGTAATACGGTATAACGTCATACCATATAACCTATTACGTTATAACGTCATCCCATATAACGTAATACGTTATAACGTCATCCCATATAACGCAATACGTTATAACGTCGTCCCACATAACGTAGTACGTTATAACGTCGTCCCATACTACGTAATGCGTTATAACGTCATCCCATATAACGTAATACGGTATAACGTCATACCATATAACCTATTACATTATAACGTCATACCATATAACGTATTACGTTATAACGTCATACCATATAACCTATTACGTTATAACGTCATACTTTATAACGTAATACGTTATAACGTTATACCATATAACCTATTACGTTATAACGTCATCCCGTATTACGTAATACGTTATAACGTCATCCCATATAACGTAATACGTTATAACGTCATACCATATAACGCAATACGTTATAACGTCGTCCCATATAACGTAATACGTTATAACGTCATCCCATATAACGTAATACGTTATAACGTCATCCCATAAAACGCAATACGATATAACGTCGTCCCACATAACGTAATACGTTATAACGTCATCCCATATTACGTAATGCGTTATAACGTCATCCCATATAACGTATTACGTTATAACGTCATACCATATAACCTATTACGTTATAACGTCATACCATATAACGTAGTACGTTATAACGTTATACCACATAACCTATTACGTTATAACGTCATCCCGTATTACGTAATACGTTATAACGTCATCCCATATAACGTAATACGTTATAACGTCATACCATATAACGCAATACGTTATAACGTCGTCCCATATAACGTAATACGTTATAACGTCATCCCATATAACGTAATACGTTATAACGTCATCCCATATAACGCAATACGATATAACGTCGTCCCACATAACGTAATACGTTATAACGTCATCCCATATTACGTAATGCGTTATAACGTCATCCCATATAACGTATTACGTTATAACGTCATACCATATAACCTATTACGTTATAACGTCATACCATATAACGTAGTACGTTATAACGTTATACCATATAACCTATTACGTCATAACGTCATCCCGTATTACGTAATACGTTATAACGTCATCCCATATAACGTAATACGTTATAACGTCATCCCATATAACGTAATACGTTATAACGTCATCCCATATAACGCAATACGTTATAACGTCGTCCGACATAACGTAATACGTTATAGCGTCATCCCATATTACGTAATGCGTTATAACGTCATCCCATATAACGTAATACGTTATAACGTCATACCATATAACGTAATACGGTATAACGTCACACCATATAACGTAATTCGGTATAACGTCATCCCATATAACGTAATACGTTATAACGTCATCCCATACTACGTAATGCGTTATAACGTCATCCCATATAACGTAATACGGTATAACGTCATACCATATAACCTATTACGTTATAACGTCATACCATATAACGTATTACGTTATAAGGTCATACCATATAACCTATTACGTTATAACGTCATACCATATAACGTAATACGTTATAACGTTATACCATATAACCTATTACGTTATAACGTCATCCCGTATTACGTAATACGTTATAACGTCATCCCATATAACGTAATACGTTATAACGTCATACCATATAACGCAATACGTTATAACGTCGTCCCATATAACGTAATACGTTATAACGTCATCCCATATAACGTAATACGTTATAACGTCATCCCATATAACGCAATACGATATAACGTCGTCCCACATAACGCAATACGATATAACGTCGTCCCACATAACGTAATACGTTATAACGTCACCCCATATTACGTAATGCGTTATAACGTCATCCCATATAACGTATTACGTTATAACGTCATACCATATAACCTATTACGTTATAACGTCATACCATATAACGTAATACGATATAACGTTATAGCATATAACCTATTACGTTATAACGTCATCCCGTATTACGTAATACGTTATAACGTCATCCCATATAACGTAATACGTTATAACGTCATACCATATAACGCAATACGTTATAACGTCGTCCCATATAACCTATTTACGTTATAACGTCATACCATATAACGTATTACGTTATAACGTCATGCCATATAACGTAATACGTTATAACGTCATACCATATAACGCAATACGTTATAACGTCGTCCCATATAACCTATTTACGTAATAAGGTCATACCATATAACGTATTACGTTATAACGTCATGCCATATAACGTAATACGTTATAGCGTCATACCATATAACCTAATACGTTATAACGGTATTCCATATATCGTAATACGTTATAACGTCATCCCATATAACGTAATGCGTTATAACGTCGACCCATATTACGTAATACGATATAACGTCACACCATATGACGTATTGCGTTATAACGTCATACCGTATAACCTATTACGTTATAACGTCATACCATATAACGCAATACGTTATAACGTCGTCCCATATAACGTAATACGTTATAACGTCATCTCGTATTACGTAATACGTTATAACGTCATCCCATATAACGTAATACGTTATAAGGTCATACCATATAACGCAATACGTTATAACGTCGTCCCATATAACGTAATACTTTATAACGTCATCCCATATAACGTAATGCGTTATAACGTCGACCCATGTTACGTAATACGATATAACGTCACACCATATGACGTATTACGTTATAACGTCATACCGTATAACCTATTACGTTATAACGTCATACCATATAACGTAATACGTTATAACGTTATACCATATATCGTAATACGTTATAACGTCATACCATATAACGCAATACGTTATAACGTCGTCCCACATAACCTAATGCGTTATAACGCCATCCCATATTACGCAATGCGTTATAACGTCATCCCATATAACGTAATACGGTATAACGTCATACCATATAACCTATTTACGTTATGACGTCATACCATATAACGTAATACGTTATAACGTCATCCCATATAACGCAATACGTTATAACGTCGTCCCACATAACGTAATACGTTATAACGTCACCCCATACTACGTAATGCGTTATAACGTCATCCCATATAACGTATTACGTTATAACGTCATACCATATAACCTATTACGTTATAACGTCATACCATATAACGTAGAACGTTATAACGTTATACCATATAACCTATTACGTTATAACGTCATACCATATAACGTAGTACGTTATAACGTTATACCATATAACCTATTACGTTATAACGTCATCCCGTATTACGTAATACGTTATAACGTCATCCCATGTAACGTAATACGTTATAACGTCATCCCATATAACGTAATACGCTATAACGTCATCCCATATAACGCAATACGTTATAATGTCGTCCGACATAACGTAATACGTTATAGCGTCATCCCATATTACGTAATACGGTATAACGTCACACCATATAACGTAATTCGGTATAACGTCATCCCATATAACCTATTACGTTATAACGTCATAACATATAACGTAATACGTTATAACGTCATCCCATATAACGTAATACGTTATAACGTCATACCATATAACGCAATTCGTTATAACGTCGTCCCATATAACGTAATACGTTATAACGTCATCCCATATAACGTAATACGTTATAACGTCATCCCATATAACGCAATACGATATAACGTCGTCCCACATAACGCAATACGATATAACGTCGTCCCACATAACGTAATACGTTATAACGTCACCCCATATTACGTAATGCGTTATAACGTCATCCCATATAACGTATTACGTTATAACGTCATACCATATAACCTATTACGTTATAACGTCATACCATATAACGTAATACGTTATAACGTTATACCATATAACCTATTACGTTATAACGTCATCCCGCATTACGTAATACGTTATAACGTCATCCCATATAACGTAATACGTTATAACGTCATACCATATAACGCAATACGTTATAACGTCGTCCCATATAACCTATTTACGTTATAACGTCATACCATATAACGTATTACGTTATAACGTCATGCCATATAACGTAATACGTTATAACGTCATACCATATAACGCAATACGTTATAACGTCGTCCCATATAACCTATTTACGTTATAAGGTCATACCATATAACGTATTACGTTATAACGTCATCCCATATAACGTAATACGTTATAGCGTCATACCATATAACCTAATACGTTATAACGGTATTCCATATATCGTAATACGTTATAACGTCATCCCATATAACTTAATGCGTTATAACGTCGACCCATATTACGTAATACGATATAACGTCACACCATATGACGTATTACGTTATAACGTCATACCGTATAACCAATTACGTTATAACGTCATACCATATAACGCAATACGTTATAACGTCGTCCCATATAACGTAATACGTTATAACGTCATCCCGTATTACGTAATACGTTATAACGTCATCCCATATAACGTAATACGTTATAACGTCATACCATATAACGCAATACGTTATAACGTCGTCCCATATAACGTAATACGTTATAACGTCATCCCATATAACGTAATGCGTTATAACGTCGACCCATGTTACGTAATACGATATAACGTCACACCATATGACGTATTACGTTATAACGTCATACCGTATAACCTATTACGTTATAACGTCATACCATATAACGTAATACGTTATAACGTTATACCATATATCGTAATACGTTATAACGTCATACCATATAACGCAATACGTTATAACGTCGTCCCATATAACGTAATACGTTATAACGTCATCCCATATAACGTAATGCGTTATAACGTCGACCCATATTACGTAATACGATATAACGTCACACCATATGACGTATTACGTTATAACGTCATACCGTATAACCTATTACGTTATAACGTCATACCATATAACGTAATACGTTAAACGTTATACCATATATCGTAATACGTTATAACGTCATACCATATAACGCAATACGTTATAACGTCGTCCCACATAACCTAATGTGTTATGACGCCATCCCATATTACGCAATGCGTTATAACGTCATCCCATATAACGTAATACGGTATAACGCCATCCCATATTACGCAATGCGTTATAACGTCATCCCATATAACGTAATACGGTATAACGTCATACCATATAACCTATTACGTTATAACGTCATCCCATATAACGTAATACGTTATAACGTCATCCCATATAACGCAATACGTTATAACGTCGTCCCACATAACGTAGTACGTTATAGCGTCGTCCCATACTACGTAATGCGTTATAACGTCATCCCATATAACGTAATACGGTATAACGTCATACCATATAACCTATTACATTATAACGTCATACCATATAACGTATTACGTTATAACGTCATACCATATAACCTATTACGTTATAACGTCATACTTTATAACGTAATACGTTATAACGTTCTACCATATAACCTATTACGTTATAACGTCATCCCGTATTACGTAATACGTTATAACGTCATCCCATATAACGTAATACGTTATAACGTCATACCATATAACGCAATACGTTATAACGTCGTCCCATATAACGTAATACGTTATAACGTCATCCCATATAACGTAATACGTTATAACGTCATCCCATAAAACGCAATACGATATAACGTCGTCCCACATAACGTAATACGTTATAACGTCATCCCATATTACGTAATGCGTTATAACGTCATCCCATATAACGTATTACGTTATAACGTCATACCATATAACCTATTACGTTATAACGTCATACCATATAACGTAGTACGTTATAACGTTATACCACATAACCTATGACGTTATAACGTCATCCCGTATTACGTAATACGTTATAACGTCATCCCATATAACGTAATACGTTATAACGTCATACCATATAACGCAATACGTTATAACGTCGTCCCATATAACGTAATACGTTATAACGTCATCCCATATAACGTAATACGTTATAACGTCATCCCATATAACGCAATACGATATAACGTCGTCCCACATAACGTAATACGTTATAACGTCATCCCATATTACGTAATGCGTTATAACGTCATCCCATATAACGTATTACGTTATAACGTCATACCATATAACCTATTACGTTATAACGTCATACCATATAACGTAGTACGTTATAACGTTATACCATATAACCTATTACGTTATAACGTCATCCCGTATTACGTAATACGTTATAACGTCATCCCATATAACGTAATACGTTATAACGTCATCCCATATAACGTAATACGTTATAACGTCATCCCATATAACGCAATACGTTATAACGTCGTCCGACATAACGTAATACGTTATAGCGTCATCCCATATTACGTAATGCGTTATAACGTCATCCCATATAACGTAATACGGTATAACGTCACACCATATAACGTAATTCGTTATAACGTCATACCATATAACCTAATACGTTATAACGTCATACCATATAACGTAATACGGTATAACGTCACACCATATAACGTAATTCGGTATAACGTCATCCCATATAACGTAATACGTTATAACGTCGTCCCATATAACGTAATACGTTATAACGTCATCCCATATAACGTAATACGTTATAACGTCATCCCATATAACGCAATACGTTATAACGTCGTCCCACATAACGTAGTACGTTATAAGTCATCCCATACTACGTAATGCGTTATAACGTCATCCCATATAACGTAATACGGTATAACGTCATACCATATAACCTATTACGTTATAACGTCATACCATATAACGTATTACGTTATAAGGTCATACCATATAACCTATTACGTTATAACGTCATACCATATAACGTAATACGTTATAACGTTATACCATATAACCTATTACGTTATAACGTCATCCCGTATTACGTAATACGTTATAACGTCATCCCATATAACGTAATACGTTATAACGTCATACCATATAACGCAATACGTTATAACGTCGTCCCATATAACGTAATACGTTATAACGTCATCCCATATAACGTAATACGTTATAACGTCATCCCATATAACGCAATACGATATAACGTCGTCCCACATAACGCAATACGATATAACGTCGTCCCACATAACGTAATACGTTATAACGTCACCCCATATTACGTAATGCGTTATAACGTCATCCCATATAACGTATTACGTTATAACGTCATACCATATAACCTATTACGTTATAACGTCATACCATATAACGTAATACGATATAACGTTATAGCATATAACCTATTACGTTATAACGTCATCCCGTATTACGTAATACGTTATAACGTCATCCCATATAACGTAATACGTTATAACGTCATACCATATAACGCAATACGTTATAACGTCGTCCCATATAACCTATTTACGTTATAACGTCATACCATATAACGTATTACGTTATAACGTCATGCCATATAACGTAATACGTTATAACGTCATACCATATAACGCAATACGTTATAACGTCGTCCCATATAACCTATTTACGTTATAAGGTCATACCATATAACGTATTACGTTATAACGTCATGCCATATAACGTAATACGTTATAGCGTCATACCATATAACCTAATACGTTATAACGGTATTCCATATATCGTAATACGTTATAACGTCATCCCATATAACGTAATGCGTTATAACGTCGACCCATATTACGTAATACGATATGACGTCACACCATATGACGTATTACGTTATAACGTCATACCGTATAACCTATTACGTTATAACGTCATACCATATAACGCAATACGTTATAACGTCGTCCCATATAACGTAATACGTTATAACGTCATCCCGTATTACGTAATACGTTATAACGTCATCCCATATAACGTAATACGTTATAAGGTCATACCATATAACGCAATACGTTATAACGTCGTCCCATATAACGTAATACGTTATAACGTCATCCCATATAACGTAATGCGTTATAACGTCGACCCATGTTACGTAATACGATATAACGTCACACCATATGACGTATTACGTTATAACGTCATACCGTATAACCTATTACGTTATAACGTCATACCATATAACGTAATACGTTATAACGTTATACCATATATCGTAATACGTTATAACGTCATACCATATAACGCAATACGTTATAACGTCGTCCCACATAACCTAATGCGTTATAACGCCATCCCATATTACGCAATGCGTTATAACGTCATCCCATATAACGTAATACGGTATAACGTCATACCATACAACCTATTTACGTTATGACGTCATACCATATAACGTAATACGTTATAACGTCATCCCATATAACGCAATACGTTATAACGTCGTCCCACATAACGTAATACGTTATAACGTCATCCCATACTACGTAATGCGTTATAACGTCATCCCATATAACGTATTACGTTATAACGTCATACCATATAACCTATTACGTTATAACGTCATACCATATAACGTAGAACGTTATAACGTTATACCATATAACCTATTACGTTATAACGTCATACCATATAACGTAGTACGTTATAACGTTATACCATATAACCTATTACGTTATAACGTCATCCCGTATTACGTAATACGTTATAACGTCATCCCATATAACGTAATACGTTATAACGTCATCCCATATAACGTAATACGCTATAACGTCATACCATATAACGCAATACGTTATAACGTCGTCCCACATAACCTAATGCGTTATAACGCCATCCCATATTACGCAATGCGTTATAACGTCATCCCATATAACCTATTACGTTATAACGTCATAACATATAACGTAATACGTTATAACGTCATCCCATATAACGTAATACGTTATAACGTCATCCCATATAACGTAATACGGTATAACGTCATACCATATAACCTATTTACGTTATGACGTCATACCATATAACGTATTACGTTATAACGTCATACCATATAACCTATTACGGTATAACGTCATCCCGTATTACGTAATACGTTATAACGTCATCCCATATAACGTAATACGTTATAACGTCATACCATATAACGCAATACGTTATAACGTCGTCCCATATAACCTATTTACGTTATAAGGTCATACCATATAACGTATTACGTTATAACGTCATGCCATATAACGTAATACGTTATAGCGTCATACCATATAACCTAATACGTTATAACGTCATACCATATAACGTATTACGTTATAACGTCATACCATATAACGTATTACGTTATAACGTCATACCATATAACCTATTACGTTATAACGTCATACCATATAACGTAATACGTTATAACGTTATACCATATAACCTATTACGTTATAACGTCATCCCATATAACGTAATACGTTATAACGTCATCCCATATAACGTAATACGTTATAACGTCATCCCATATAACGCAATACGTTATAACGTCGTCCCACATAACGTAGTACGTTATAACGTCGTCCCATACTACGTAATGCGTTATAACGTCATCCCATATAACGTAATACGGTATAACGTCATACCATATAACCTATTACATTATAACGTCATACCATATAACGTATTACGTTATAACGTCATACCATATAACCTATTACGTTATAACGTCATACTTTATAACGTAATACGTTATAACGTTATACCATATAACCTATTACGTTATAACGTCATCCCGTATTACGTAATACGTTATAACGTCATCCCATATAACGTAATACGTTATAACGTCATACCATATAACGCAATACGTTATAACGTCGTCCCATATAACGTAATACGTTATAACGTCATCCCATATAACGTAATACGTTATAACGTCATCCCATAAAACGCAATACGATATAACGTCGTTCCACATAACGTAATACGTTATAACGTCATCCCATATTACGTAATGCGTTATAACGTCATCCCATATAACGTATTACGTTATAACGTCATACCATATAACCTATTACGTTATAACGTCATACCATATAACGTAGTACGTTATAACGTTATACCACATAACCTATTACGTTATAACGTCATCCCGTATTACGTAATACGTTATAACGTCATCCCATATAACGTAATACGTTATAACGTCATACCATATAACGCAATACGTTATAACGTCGTCCGATATAACGTAATACGTTATAACGTCATCCCATATAACGTAATACGTTATAACGTCATCCCATATAACGCAATACGATATAACGTCGTCCCACATAACGTAATACGTTATAACGTCATCCCATATTACGTAATGCGTTATAACGTCATCCCATATAACGTATTACGTTATAACGTCATACCATATAACCTATTACGTTATAACGTCATACCATATAACGTAGTACGTTATAACGTTATACCATATAACCTATTACGTTATAACGTCATCCCGTATTACGTAATACGTTATAACGTCATCCCATATAACGTAATACGTTATAACGTCATCCCATATAACGTAATACGTTATAACGTCATCCCATATAACGCAATACGTTATAACGTCGTCCGACATAACGTAATACGTTATAGCGTCATCCCATATTACGTAATGCGTTATAACGTCATCCCATATAACGTAATACGGTATAACGTCACACCATATAACGTAATTCGGTATAACGTCATCCCATATAACGTAATACGTTATAACGTCGTCCCATATAACGTAATACGTTATAACGTCATCCCATATAACGTAATACGTTATAACGTCATCCCATATAACGCAATACGTTATAACGTCGTCCCACATAACGTAGTACGTTATAACGTCATGCCATACTACGTAATGCGTTATAACGTCATCCCATATAACGTAATACGGTATAACGTCATACCATATAACCTATTACGTTATAACGTCATACCATATAACGTATTACGTTATAACGTCATTCCATATAACCTATTACGTTATAACGTCATACCATATAACGTAATACGTTATAACGTTATACCATATAACCTATTACGTTATAACGTCATCCCGTATTACGTAATACGTTATAACGTCATCCCATATAACGTAATACGTTATAACGTCATACCATATAACGCAATACGTTATAACGTCGTCCCATATAACGTAATACGTTATAACGTCATCCCATATAACGTAATACGTTATAACGTCATCCCATATAACGCAATACGATATAACGCCGTCCCACATAACGCAATACGATATAACGTCGTCCCACATAACGTAATACGTTATAACGTCATCCCATATAACGCAATACGATATAACGTCGTCCCACATAACGTAATACGTTATAACGTCATCCCATATTACGTAATGCGTTATAACGTCATCCCATATAACGTATTACGTTATAACGTCATCCCATATAACGTAATACGGTATAACGTCATACCATATAACCTATTACGTTATAACGTCGTCCGACATAACGTAATACGTTATAGCGTCATCCCATATTACGTAATGCGTTATAACGTCATCCCATATAACGTAATACGGTATAACGTCACACCATATAACGTAATTCGGTATAACGTCATCCCATATAACGTAATACGTTATAACGTCGTCCTATATAACGTAATACGTTATAACGTCATCCCATATAACGTAATACGTTATAACGTCATCCCATATAACGCAATACGTTATAACGTCGTCCCACATAACGTAGTACGTTATAACGTCATGCCATACTACGTAATGCGTTATAACGTCATCCCATATAACGTAATACGGTATAACGTCATACCATATAACCTATTACGTTATAACGTCATACCATATAACGTATTACGTTATAACGTCATACCATATAACCTATTACGTTATAACGTCATACCATATAACGTAATACGTTATAACGTTATACCATATAACCTATTACGTTATAACGTCATCCCGTATTACGTAATACGTTATAACGTCATCCCATATAACGTAATACGTTATAACGTCATACCATATAACGCAATACGTTATAACGTCGTCCCATATAACGTAATACGTTATAACGTCATCCCATATAACGTAATACGTTATAACGTCATCCCATATAACGCAATACGATATAACGCCGTCCCACATAACGCAATACGATATAACGTCGTCCCACATAACGTAATACGTTATAACGTCATCCCATATAACGCAATACGATATAACGTCGTCCCACATAACGTAATACGTTATAACGTCATCCCATATTACGTAATGCGTTATAACGTCATCCCATATAACGTATTACGTTATAACGTCATACCATATAACCTATTACGTTATAACGTCATACCATATAACGTAGTACGTTATAACGTTATACCATATAACCTATTACGTTATAACGTCATCCCGTATTACGTAATACGTTATAACGTCATCCCATATAACGTAATACGTTATAACGTAATCCCATATAACGTAATACGTTATAACGTCATCCCATATAACGCAATACGTTATAACGTCGTCCGACATAACGTAATACGTTATAGCGTCATCCCATATTACGTAATGCGTTATAACGTCATCCCATATAACGTAATACGGTATAACGTCACACCATATAACGTAATTCGTTATAACGTCATACCATATAACCTAATACGTTATAACGTCATACCATATAACGTAATACGGTATAACGTCACACCATATAACGTAATTCGGTATAACGTCATCCCATATAACGTAATACGTTATAACGTCGTCCCATATAACGTAATACGTTATAACGTCATCCCATATAACGTAATACGTTATAACGTCATCCCATATAACGCAATACGTTATAACGTCGTCCCACATAACGTAGTACGTTATAACGTCATCCCATACTACGTAATGCGTTATAACGTCATCCCATATAACGTAATACGGTATAACGTCATACCATATAACCTATTACGTTATAACGTCATACCATATAACGTATTACGTTATAAGGTCATACCATATAACCTATTACGTTATAACGTCATACCATATAACGTAATACGTTATAACGTTATACCATATAACCTATTACGTTATAACGTCATCCCGTATTACGTAATACGTTATAACGTCATCCCATATAACGTAATACGTTATAACGTCATACCATATAACGCAATACGTTATAACGTCGTCCCATATAACGTAATACGTTATAACGTCATCCCATATAACGTAATACGTTATAACGTCATCCCATATAACGCAATACGATATAACGTCGTCCCACATAACGCAATACGATATAACGTCGTCCCACATAACGTAATACGTTATAACGTCACCCCATATTACGTAATGCGTTATAACGTCATCCCATATAACGTATTACGTTATAACGTCATACCATATAACCTATTACGTTATAACGTCATACCATATAACGTAATACGTTATAACGTTATAGCATATAACCTATTACGTTATAACGTCATCCCGTATTACGTAATACGTTATAACGTCATCCCATATAACGTAATACGTTATAACGTCATACCATATAACGCAATACGTTATAACGTCGTCCCATATAACCTATTTACGTTATAACGTCATACCATATAACGTATTACGTTATAACGTCATGCCATATAACGTAATACGTTAGAACGTCATACCATATAACGCAATACGTTATAACGTCGTCCCATATAACCTATTTACGTTATAAGGTCATACCATATAACGTATTACGTTATAACGTCATGCCATATAACGTAATACGTTATAGCGTCATACCATATAACCTAATACGTTATAACGGTATTCCATATATCGTAATACGTTATAACGTCATCCCATATAACGTAATGCGTTATAACGTCGACCCATATTACGTAATACGATATAACGTCACACCATATGACGTATTACGTTATAACGTCATACCGTATAACCTATTACGTTATAACGTCATACCATATAACGCAATACGTTATAACGTCGTCCCATATAACGTAATACGTTATAACGTCATCCCGTATTACGTAATACGTTATAACGTCATCCCATATAACGTAATACGTTATAACGTCATACCATATAACGCAATACGTTATAACGTCGTCCCATATAACGTAATACGTTATAACGTCATCCCATATAACGTAATGCGTTATAACGTCGACCCATGTTACGTAATACGATATAACGTCACACCATATGACGTATTACGTTATAACGTCATACCGTATAACCTATTACGTTATAACGTCATACCATATAACGTAATACGTTATAACGTTATACCATATATCGTAATACGTTATAACGTCATACCATATAACGCAATACGTTATAACGTCGTCCCATATAACGTAATACGTTATAACGTCATCCCATATAACGTAATGCGTTATAACGTCGACCCATATTACGTAATACGATATAACGTCACACCATATGACGTATTACGTTATAACGTCATACCGTATAACCTATTACGTTATAACGTCTTACCATATAACGTAATACGTTATAACGTTATACCATATATCGTAATACGTTATAACGTCATACCATATAACGCAATACGTTATAACGTCGTCCCACATAACCTAATGCGTTATAACGCCATCCCATATTACGCAATGCGTTATAACGTCATCCCATATAACGTAATACGGTATAACGTCATACCATATAACCTATTTACGTTATGACGTCATACCATATAACGTAATACGTTATAACGTCATCCCATATAACGCAATACGTTATAACGTCGTCCCACATAACGTAATACGTTATAACGTCATCCCATACTACGTAATGCGTTATAACGTCATCCCATATAACGTATTACGTTATAACGTCATACCATATAACCTATTACGTTATAACGTCATACCATATAACGTAGAACGTTATAACGTTATACCATATAACCTATTACGTTATAACGTCATACCATATAACGTAGTACGTTATAACGTTATACCATATAACCTATTACGTTATAACGTCATCCCGTATTACGTAATACGTTATAACGTCATCCCATATAACGTAATACGTTATAACGTCATCCCATATAACGTAATACGCTATAACGTCATCCCATATAACGCAATACGTTATAACGTCGTCCGACATAACGTAATACGTTATAGCGTCATCCCATATTACGTAATACGGTATAACGTCACACCATATAACGTAATTCGGTATAACGTCATCCCATATAACCTATTACGTTATAACGTCATAACATATAACGTAATACGTTATAACGTCATCCCATATAACGTAATACGTTATAACGTCATCCCATATAACGTAATACGGTATAACGTCATACCATATAACCTATTTACGTTATAACGTCATACCATATAACGTAATACGTTATAACGTTATAGCATATAACCTATTACGTTATAACGTCATCCCGTATTACGTAATACGTTATAACGTCATCCCATATAACGTAATACGTTATAACGTCATACCATATAACGCAATACGTTATAACGTCGTCCCATATAACCTATTTACGTTATAACGTCATACCATATAACGTATTACGTTATAACGTCATGCCATATAACGTAATACGTTATAACGTCATACCATATAACGCAATACGTTATAACGTCGTCCCATATAACCTATTTACGTTATAAGGTTATACCATATAACGTATTACGTTATAACGTTATAGCATATAACCTATTACGTTATAACGTCATCCCGTATTACGTAATACGTTATAACGTCATCCCATATAATGTAATACGTTATAACGTCATACCATATAACGCAATACGTTATAACGTCGTCCCATATAACCTATTTACGTTATAACGTCATACCATATAACGTATTACGTTATAACGTCATGCCATATAACGTAATACGTTATAACGTCATACCATATAACGCAATACGTTATAACGTCGACCCATATTACGTAATACGATATAACGTCACACCATATGACGTATTACGTTATAACGTCATACCGTATAACCTATTACGTTATAACGTCATACCATATAACGCAATACGTTATAACGTCGTCCCATATAACGTAATACGTTATAACGTCATCCCGTATTACGTAATACGTTATAACGTCATCCCATATAACGTAATACGTTATAACGTCATACCATATAACGCAATACGTTATAACGTCGTCCCATATAACGTAATACGTTATAACGTCATCCCATATAACGTAATGCGTTATAACGTCGACCCATGTTACGTAATACGATATAACGTCACACCATATGACGTATTACGTTATAACGTCATACCGTATAACCTATTACGTTATAACGTCATACCATATAACGTAATACGTTATAACGTTATACCATATATCGTAATACGTTATAACGTCATACCATATAACGCAATACGTTATAACGTCGTCCCATATAACGTAATACGTTATAACGTCATCCCATATAACGTAATGCGTTATAACGTCGACCCATATTACGTAATACGATATAACGTCACACCATATGACGTATTACGTTATAACGTCATACCGTATAACCTATTACGTTATAACGTCTTACCATATAACGTAATACGTTATAACGTTATACCATATATCGTAATACGTTATAACGTCATACCATATAACGCAATACGTTATAACGTCGTCCCACATAACCTAATGCGTTATAACGCCATCCCATATTACGCAATGCGTTATAACGTCATCCCATATAACGTAATACGGTATAACGTCATACCATATAACCTATTTACGTTATGACGTCATACCATATAACGTAATACGTTATAACGTCATCCCATATAACGCAATACGTTATAACGTCGTCCCACATAACGTAATACGTTATAACGTCATCCCATACTACGTAATGCGTTATAACGTCATCCCATATAACGTATTACGTTATAACGTCATACCATATAACCTATTACGTTATAACGTCATACCATATAACGTAGAACGTTATAACGTTATACCATATAACCTATTACGTTATAACGTCATACCATATAACGTAGTACGTTATAACGTTATACCATATAACCTATTACGTTATAACGTCATCCCGTATTACGTAATACGTTATAACGTCATCCCATATAACGTAATACGTTATAACGTCATCCCATATAACGTAATACGCTATAACGTCATCCCATATAACGCAATACGTTATAACGTCGTCCGACATAACGTAATACGTTATAGCGTCATCCCATATTACGTAATACGGTATAACGTCACACCATATAACGTAATTCGGTATAACGTCATCCCATATAACCTATTACGTTATAACGTCATAACATATAACGTAATACGTTATAACGTCATCCCATATAACGTAATACGTTATAACGTCATCCCATATAACGTAATACGGTATAACGTCATACCATATAACCTATTTACGTTATAACGTCATACCATATAACGTAATACGTTATAACGTTATAGCATATAACCTATTACGTTATAACGTCATCCCGTATTACGTAATACGTTATAACGTCATCCCATATAACGTAATACGTTATAACGTCATACCATATAACGCAATACGTTATAACGTCGTCCCATATAACCTATTTACGTTATAACGTCATACCATATAACGTATTACGTTATAACGTCATGCCATATAACGTAATACGTTATAACGTCATACCATATAACGCAATACGTTATAACGTCGTCCCATATAACCTATTTACGTTATAAGGTTATACCATATAACGTATTACGTTATAACGTTATAGCATATAACCTATTACGTTATAACGTCATCCCGTATTACGTAATACGTTATAACGTCATCCCATATAATGTAATACGTTATAACGTCATACCATATAACGCAATACGTTATAACGTCGTCCCATATAACCTATTTACGTTATAACGTCATACCATATAACGTATTACGTTATAACGTCATGCCATATAACGTAATACGTTATAACGTCATACCATATAACGCAATACGTTATAACGTCGTCCCATATAACCTATTTACGTTATAAGGTCATACCATATAACGTATTACGTTATAACGTCATGCCATATAACGTAATACGTTATAGCGTCATACCATATAACCTAATACGTTATAACGGTATTCCATATATCGTAATACGTTATAACGTCATCCCATATAACGTAATGCGTTATAACGTCGACCCATATTACGTAATACGATATAACGTCACACCATATGACGTATTACGTTATAACGTCATACCGTATAACCTATTACGTTATAACGTCATACCATATAACGCAATACGTTATAACGTCGTCCCATATAACGTAATACGTTATAACGTCATTCCGTATTACGTAATACGTTATAACGTCATCCCATATAACGTAATACGTTATAACGTCATACCATATAACGCAATACGTTATAACGTCGTCCCATATAACGTAATACGTTATAACGTCATCCCATATAACGTAATGCGTTATAACGTCGACCCATGTTACGTAATACGATATAACGTCACACCATATGACGTATTACGTTATAACGTCATACCGTATAACCTATTACGTTATAACGTCATACCATATAACGTAATACGTTATAACGTTATACCATATATCGTAATACGTTATAACGTCATACCATATAACGCAATACGTTATAACGTCGTCCCATATAACGTAATACGTTATAACGTCATCCCATATAACGTAATGCGTTATAACGTCGACCCATATTACGTAATACGATATAACGTCACACCATATGACGTATTACGTTATAACGTCATACCGTATAACCTATTACGTTATAACGTCTTACCATATAACGTGATACGTTATAACGTTATACCATATATCGTAATACGTTATAACGTCATACCATATAACGCAATACGTTATAACGTCGTCCCACATAACCTAATGCGTTATAACGCCATCCCATATTACGCAATGCGTTATAACGTCATCCCATATAACGTAATACGGTATAACGTCATACCATATAACCTATTTACGTTATGACGTCATACCATATAACGTAATACGTTATAACGTCATCCCATATAACGCAATACGTTATAACGTCGTCCCACATAACGTAATACGTTATAACGTCATCCCATACTACGTAATGCGTTATAACGTCATCCCATATAACGTATTACGTTATAACGTCATACCATATAACCTATTACGTTATAACGTCATACCATATAACGTAGAACGTTATAACGTTATACCATATAACCTATTACGTTATAACGTCATACCATATAACGTAGTACGTTATAACGTTATACCATATAACCTATTACGTTATAACGTCATCCCGTATTACGTAATACGTTATAACGTCATCCCATATAACGTAATACGTTATAACGTCATCCCATATAACGTAATACGCTATAACGTCATCCCATATAACGCAATACGTTATAACGTCGTCCGACATAACGTAATACGTTATAGCGTCATCCCATATTACGTAATACGGTATAACGTCACACCATATAACGTAATTCGGTATAACGTCATCCCATATAACCTATTACGTTATAACGTCATAACATATAACGTAATACGTTATAACGTCATCCCATATAACGTAATACGTTATAACGTCATCCCATATAACGTAATACGGTATAACGTCATACCATATAACCTATTTACGTTATGACGTCATACCATATAACGTATTACGTTATAACGTCATACCATATAACCTATTACGGTATAACGTCATCCCGTATTACGTAATACGTTATAACGTCATCCCATATAACGTAATACGTTATAACGTCATACCATATAACGCAATACGTTATAACGTCGTCCCATATAACCTATTTACGTTATAAGGTCATACCATATAACGTATTACGTTATAACGTCATGCCATATAACGTAATACGTTATAGCGTCATACCATATAACCTAATACGTTATAACGGTATTCCATATATCGTAATACGTTATAACGTCATCCCATATAACGTAATGCGTTATAACGTCGACCCATATTACGTAATACGATATAACGTCACACCATACGACGTATTACGTTATAACGTCATACCGTATAACCTATTACGTTATAACGTCATACCATATAACGTAATACGTTATAACGTTATACCATATAACCTATTACGTTATAACGTCATCCCATATAACGTAATACGTTATAACGTCATCCCATATAACGCAATACGTTATAACGTCGTCCCACATAACCTAATGCGTTATAACGCCATCCCATATTACGCAATGCGTTATAACGTCATCCCATATCACGTAATACGGTATAACGTCATACCATATAACCTATTACGTTATAACGTCATCCCATATAACGTAATACGTTCTAACGTCATCCCATATAACGCAATACGTTATAACGTCGTCCCACATAACGTAGTACGTTATAACGTCGTCCCATACTACGTAATGCGTTATAACGTCATCCCCTATAACGTAATACGGTATAACGTCATACCATATAACCTATTACATTATAACGTCATACCATATAACGTATTACGTTATAACGTCATACCATATAACCTATTACGTTATAACGTCATACTTTATAACGTAATACGTTATAACGTTATACCATATAACCTATTACGTTATAACGTCATCCCGTATTACGTAATACGTTATAACGTCATCCCATATAACGTAATACGTTATAACGTCATCCCATAAAACGCAATACGATATAACGTCGTCCCACATAACGTAATACGTTGTAACGTCATCCCATATTACGTAATGCGTTATAACGTCATCCCATATAACGTATTACGTTATAACGTCATACCATATAACCTATTACGTTATAACGTCATACCATATAACGTAGTACGTTATAACGTTATACCACATAACCTATTACGTTATAACGTCATCCCGTATTACGTAATACGTTATAACGTCATCCCATATAACGTAATACGTTATAACGTCATACCATATAACGCAATACGTTATAACGTCGTCCCATATAACGTAATACGTTATAACGTCATCCCATATAACGTAATACGTTATAACGTCATCCCATATAACGCAATACGATATAACGTCGTCCCACATAACGTAATACGTTATAACGTCATCCCATATTACGTAATGCGTTATAACGTCATCCCAAATAACGTATTACGTTATAACGTCATACCATATAACCTATTACGTTATAACGTCATACCATATAACGTAGTACGTTATAACGTTATACCATATAACCTATTACGTTATAACGTCATCCCGTATTACGTAATACGTTATAACGTCATCCCATATAACGTAATACGTTATAACGTCATCCCATATAACGTAATACGTTATAACGTCATCCCATATAACGCAATACGTTATAACGTCGTCCGACATAACGTAATACGTTATAGCGTCATCCCATATTACGTAATGCGTTATAACGTCATCCCATATAACGTAATACGGTATAACGTCACACCATATAACGTAATTCGTTATAACGTCATACCATATAACCTAATACGTTATAACGTCATACCATATAACGTAATACGGTATAACGTCACACCATATAACGTAATTCGGTATAACGTCATCCCATATAACGTAATACGTTATAACGTCGTCCCATATAACGTAATACGTTATAACGTCATCCCATATAACGTAATACGCTATAACGTCATCCCATATAACGCAATACGTTATAACGTCGTCCCACATAACGTAGTACGTTATAACGTCATCCCATACTACGTAATGCGTTATAACGTCATCCCATATAACGTAATACGGTATAACGTCATACCATATAACCTATTACGTTATAACGACATACCATATAACGTATTACGTTATAACGTCATACCATATAACCTATTACGTTATAACGTCATACCATATAACGTAATACGTTATAACGTTATACCATATAACCTATTACGTTATAACGTCATCCCGTATTACGTAATACGTTATAACGTCATCCCATATAACGTAATACGTTATAACGTCATACCATATAACGCAATACGTTATAACGTCGTCCCATATAACGTAATACGTTATAACGTCATCCCATATAACCTATTTACGTTATAACGTCATACCATATAACGTATTACGTTATAACGTCATGCCATATAACGTAATACGTTATAACGTCATACCATATAACGCAATACGTTATAACGTCGTCCCATATAACCTATTTACGTTATAAGGTCATACCATATAACGTATTACGTTATAACGTCATGCCATATAACGTAATACGTTATAGCGTCATACCATATAACCTAATACGTTATAACGGTATTCCATATATCGTAATACGTTATAACGTCATCCCATATAACGTAATGCGTTATAACGTCGACCCATATTACGTAATACGATATAACGTCACACCATATGACGTATTACGTTATAACGTCATACCGTATAACCTATTACGTTATAACGTCATACCATATAACGCAATACGTTATAACGTCGTCCCATATAACGTAATACGTTATAACGTCATCCCGTATTACGTAATACGTTATAACGTCATCCCATATAACGTAATACGTTATAACGTCATACCATATAACGCAATACGTTATAACGTCGTCCCATATAACGTAATACGTTATGACGTCATCCCATATAACGCAATACGATATAACGCCGTCCCACATAACGCAATACGATATAACGTCGTCCCACATAACGTAATACGTTATAACGTCATCCCATATTACGTAATGCGTTATAACGTCATCCCATATAACGTATTACGTTATAACGTCATACCATATAACCTATTACGTTAAAACGTCATACCATATAACGTAATACGTTATAACGTTATACCATATAACCTATTACGTTATAACGTCATCCCGTATTACGTAATACGTTATAACGTCATCCCATATAACGTAATACGTTATAACGTCATACCATATAACGCAATACGTTATAACGTCGTCCCATATAACCTATTTACGTTATAACGTCATACCATATAACGTATTACGTTATAACGTCATGCCATATAACGTAATACGTTATAACGTCATACCATATAACGCAATACGTTATAACGTCGTCCCATATAACCTATTTACGTTATAAGGTCATACCATATAACGTATTACGTTATAACGTCATGCCATATAACGTAATACGTTATATGGTATGACCTTATAACGTAAATAGGTTATATGGGACGACGTTATAACGTATTGCGTTATATGGTATGACGTTATAACGTATTACGTTATATGGCATGACGTCATTATAACATTATAACGTCATGCCATATAACGTAATACGTTATAGCGTCATACCATATAACCTAATACGTTATAACGGTATTCCATATATCGTAATACGTTATAACGTCATCCCATATAACGTAATGCGTTATAACGTCGACCCATATTACGTAATACGATATAACGTCACACCATATGACGTATTACGTTATAACGTCATACCGTATAACCTATTACGTTATAACGTCATACCATATAACGTAATACGTTATAACGTTATACCATATATCGTAATACGTTATAACGTCATACCATATAACGCAATACGTTATAACGTCGTCCCATATAACGTAATACGTTATAACGTCATCCCATAAAACGCAATACGATATAACGTCGTCCCACATAACGTAATACGTTGTAACGTCATCCCATATTACGTAATGCGTTATAACGTCATCCCATATAACGTATTACGTTATAACGTCATACCATATAACCTATTACGTTATAACGTCATACCATATAACGTATTACGTTATAACGTCATACCATATAACCTATTACGTTATAACGTCATACCATATAACGTATTACGTTATAACGTCATACCATATAACCTATTACGTTATAACGTCATACTTTATAACGTAATACGTTATAACGTTATACCATATAACCTATTACGTTATAACGTCATCCCGTATTACGTAATACGTTATAACGTCATCCTATATAACGTAATACGTTATAACGTCATCCCATAAAACGCAATACGATATAACGTCGTCCCACATAACGTAATACGTTGTAACGTCATCCCATATTACGTAATGCGTTATAACGTCATCCCATATAACCTATTTACGTTATAACGTCATACCATATAACGTATTACGTTATAACGTCATCCCATATAACGTAATACGTTATAACGTCATACCATATAACGCAATACGTTATAACGTCGTCCCATATAACGTAATACGTTATAACGTCATCCCATATAACCTATTTACGTTATAACGTCATACCATATAACGTATTACGTTATAACGTCATGCCATATAACGTAATACGTTATAACGTCATACCATATAACGCAATACGTTATAACGTCGTCCCATATAACCTATTTACGTTATAAGGTCATACCATATAATGTATTACGTTATAACGTCATGCCATATAACGTAATACGTTATAGCGTCATACCATATAACCTAATACGTTATAACGGTATTCCATATATCGTAATACGTTATAACGTCATCCCATATAACGTAATGCGTTATAACGTCGACCCATATTACGTAATACGATATAACGTCACACCATATGACGTATTACGTTATAACGTCATACCGTATAACCTATTACGTTATAACGTCATACCATATAACGCAATACGTTATAACGTCGTCCCATATAACGTAATACGTTATAACGTCATCCCGTATTACGTAATACGTTATAACGTCATCCCATATAACGTAATACGTTATAACGTCATACCATATAACGCAATACGTTATAACGTCGTCCCATATAACGTAATACGTTATGACGTCATCCCATATAACGCAATACGATATAACGCCGTCCCACATAACGCAATACGATATAACGTCGTCCCACATAACGTAATACGTTATAACGTCATCCCATATTACGTAATGCGTTATAACGTCATCCCATATAACGTATTACGTTATAACGTCATACCATATAACCTATTACGTTAAAACGTCATACCATATAACGTAATACGTTATAACGTTATACCATATAACCTATTACGTTATAACGTCATCCCGTATTACGTAATACGTTATAACGTCATCCCATATAACGTAATACGTTATAACGTCATACCATATAACGCAATACGTTATAACGTCGTCCCATATAACCTATTTACGTTATAACGTCATACCATATAACGTATTACGTTATAACGTCATGCCATATAACGTAATACGTTATAACGTCATACCATATAACGCAATACGTTATAACGTCGTCCCATATAACCTATTTACGTTATAAGGTCATACCATATAACGTATTACGTTATAACGTCATGCCATATAACGTAATACGTTATAGCGTCATACCATATAACCTAATACGTTATAACGGTATTCCATATATCGTAATACGTTATAACGTCATCCCATATAACGTAATGCGTTATAACGTCGACCCATATTACGTAATACGATATAACGTCACACCATATGACGTATTACGTTATAACGTCATACCGTATAACCTATTACGTTATAACGTCATACCATATAACGTAATACGTTATAACGTTATACCATATATCGTAATACGTTATAACGTCATACCATATAACGCAATACGTTATAACGTCGTCCCATATAACGTAATACGTTATAACGTCATCCCATAAAACGCAATACGATATAACGTCGTCCCACATAACGTAATACGTTGTAACGTCATCCCATATTACGTAATGCGTTATAACGTCATCCCATATAACGTATTACGTTATAACGTCATACCATATAACCTATTACGTTATAACGTCATACCATATAACGTATTACGTTATAACGTCATACCATATAACCTATTACGTTATAACGTCATACTTTATAACGTAATACGTTATAACGTTATACCATATAACCTATTACGTTATAACGTCATCCCGTATTACGTAATACGTTATAACGTCATCCCATATAACGTAATACGTTATAACGTCATCCCATAAAACGCAATACGATATAACGTCGTCCCACATAACGTAATACGTTGTAACGTCATCCCATATTACGTAATGCGTTATAACGTCATCCCATATAACGTATTACGTTATAACGTCATACCATATAACCTATTACGTTATAACGTCATACCATATAACGTAGTACGTTATAACGTTATACCACATAACCTATTACGTTATAACGTCATCCCGTATTACGTAATACGTTATAACGTCATCCCATATAACGTAATACGTTATAACGTCATACCATATAACGCAATACGTTATAACGTCGTCCCATATAACGTAATACGTTATAACGTCATCCCATATAACGTAATACGTTATAACGTCATCCCATATAACGCAATACGATATAACGTCGTCCCACATAACGTAATACGTTATAACGTCATCCCATATTACGTAATGCGTTATAACGTCATCCCATATAACGTATTACGTTATAACGTCATACCATATAACCTATTACGTTATAACGTCATACCATATAACGTAGTACGTTATAACGTTATACCATATAACCTATTACGTTATAACGTCATCCCGTATTACGTAATACGTTATAACGTCATCCCATATAACGTAATACGTTATAACGTAATCCCATATAACGTAATACGTTATAACGTCATCCCATATAACGCAATACGTTATAACGTCGTCCGACATAACGTAATACGTTATAGCGTCATCCCATATTACGTAATGCGTTATAACGTCATCCCATATAACGTAATACGGTATAACGTCACACCATATAACGTAATTCGTTATAACGTCATACCATATAACCTAATACGTTATAACGTCATACCATATAACGTAATACGGTATAACGTCACACCATATAACGTAATTCGGTATAACGTCATCCCATATAACGTAATACGTTATAACGTCGTCCCATATAACGTAATACGTTATAACGTCATCCCATATAACGTAATACGTTATAACGTCATCCCATATAACGCAATACGTTATAACGTCGTCCCACATAACGTAGTACGTTATAACGTCATCCCATACTACGTAATGCGTTATAACGTCATCCCATATAACGTAATACGGTATAACGTCATACCATATAACCTATTACGTTATAACGTCATACCATATAACGTATTACGTTATAAGGTCATACCATATAACCTATTACGTTATAACGTCATACCATATAACGTAATACGTTATAACGTTATACCATATAACCTATTACGTTATAACGTCATCCCGTATTACGTAATACGTTATAACGTCATCCCATATAACGTAATACGTTATAACGTCATACCATATAACGCAATACGTTATAACGTCGTCCCATATAACGTAATACGTTATAACGTCATCCCATATAACGTAATACGTTATAACGTCATCCCATATAACGCAATACGATATAACGTCGTCCCACATAACGCAATACGATATAACGTCGTCCCACATAACGTAATACGTTATAACGTCACCCCATATTACGTAATGCGTTATAACGTCATACCATATAACGTATTACGTTATAACGTCATGCCATATAACGTAATACGTTATAACGTCATACCATATAACGCAATACGTTATAACGTCGTCCCATATAACCTATTTACGTTATAAGGTCATACCATATAACGTATTACGTTATAACGTCATGCCATATAACGTAATACGTTATAGCGTCATACCATATAACCTAATACGTTATAACGGTATTCCATATATCGTAATACGTTATAACGTCATCCCATATAACGTAATGCGTTATAACGTCGACCCATATTACGTAATACGATATAACGTCACACCATATGACGTATTACGTTATAACGTCATACCGTATAACCTATTACGTTATAACGTCATACCATATAACGCAATACGTTATAACGTCGTCCCATATAACGTAATACGTTATAACGTCATTCCGTATTACGTAATACGTTATAACGTCATCCCATATAACGTAATACGTTATAACGTCATACCATATAACGCAATACGTTATAACGTCGTCCCATATAACGTAATACGTTATAACGTCATCCCATATAACGTAATGCGTTATAACGTCGACCCATGTTACGTAATACGATATAACGTCACACCATATGACGTATTACGTTATAACGTCATACCGTATAACCTATTACGTTATAACGTCATACCATATAACGTAATACGTTATAACGTTATACCATATATCGTAATACGTTATAACGTCATACCATATAACGCAATACGTTATAACGTCGTCCCATATAACGTAATACGTTATAACGTCATCCCATATAACGTAATGCGTTATAACGTCGACCCATATTACGTAATACGATATAACGTCACACCATATGACGTATTACGTTATAACGTCATACCGTATAACCTATTACGTTATAACGTCTTACCATATAACGTGATACGTTATAACGTTATACCATATATCGTAATACGTTATAACGTCATACCATATAACGCAATACGTTATAACGTCGTCCCACATAACCTAATGCGTTATAACGCCATCCCATATTACGCAATGCGTTATAACGTCATCCCATATAACGTAATACGGTATAACGTCATACCATATAACCTATTTACGTTATGACGTCATACCATATAACGTAATACGTTATAACGTCATCCCATATAACGCAATACGTTATAACGTCGTCCCACATAACGTAATACGTTATAACGTCATCCCATACTACGTAATGCGTTATAACGTCATCCCATATAACGTATTACGTTATAACGTCATACCATATAACCTATTACGTTATAACGTCATACCATATAACGTAGAACGTTATAACGTTATACCATATAACCTATTACGTTATAACGTCATACCATATAACGTAGTACGTTATAACGTTATACCATATAACCTATTACGTTATAACGTCATCCCGTATTACGTAATACGTTATAACGTCATCCCATATAACGTAATACGTTATAACGTCATCCCATATAACGTAATACGCTATAACGTCATCCCATATAACGCAATACGTTATAACGTCGTCCGACATAACGTAATACGTTATAGCGTCATCCCATATTACGTAATACGGTATAACGTCACACCATATAACGTAATTCGGTATAACGTCATCCCATATAACCTATTACGTTATAACGTCATAACATATAACGTAATACGTTATAACGTCATCCCATATAACGTAATACGTTATAACGTCATCCCATATAACGTAATACGGTATAACGTCATACCATATAACCTATTTACGTTATGACGTCATACCATATAACGTATTACGTTATAACGTCATACCATATAACCTATTACGGTATAACGTCATCCCGTATTACGTAATACGTTATAACGTCATCCCATATAACGTAATACGTTATAACGTCATACCATATAACGCAATACGTTATAACGTCGTCCCATATAACCTATTTACGTTATAAGGTCATACCATATAACGTATTACGTTATAACGTCATGCCATATAACGTAATACGTTATAGCGTCATACCATATAACCTAATACGTTATAACGGTATTCCATATATCGTAATACGTTATAACGTCATCCCATATAACGTAATGCGTTATAACGTCGACCCATATTACGTAATACGATATAACGTCACACCATACGACGTATTACGTTATAACGTCATACCGTATAACCTATTACGTTATAACGTCATACCATATAACGTAATACGTTATAACGTTATACCATATAACCTATTACGTTATAACGTCATCCCATATAACGTAATACGTTATAACGTCATCCCATATAACGCAATACGTTATAACGTCGTCCCACATAACCTAATGCGTTATAACGCCATCCCATATTACGCAATGCGTTATAACGTCATCCCATATCACGTAATACGGTATAACGTCATACCATATAACCTATTACGTTATAACGTCATCCCATATAACGTAATACGTTCTAACGTCATCCCATATAACGCAATACGTTATAACGTCGTCCCACATAACGTAGTACGTTATAACGTCGTCCCATACTACGTAATGCGTTATAACGTCATCCCCTATAACGTAATACGGTATAACGTCATACCATATAACCTATTACATTATAACGTCATACCATATAACGTATTACGTTATAACGTCATACCATATAACCTATTACGTTATAACGTCATACTTTATAACGTAATACGTTATAACGTTATACCATATAACCTATTACGTTATAACGTCATCCCGTATTACGTAATACGTTATAACGTCATCCCATATAACGTAATACGTTATAACGTCATCCCATAAAACGCAATACGATATAACGTCGTCCCACATAACGTAATACGTTGTAACGTCATCCCATATTACGTAATGCGTTATAACGTCATCCCATATAACGTATTACGTTATAACGTCATACCATATAACCTATTACGTTATAACGTCATACCATATAACGTAGTACGTTATAACGTTATACCACATAACCTATTACGTTATAACGTCATCCCGTATTACGTAATACGTTATAACGTCATCCCATATAACGTAATACGTTATAACGTCATACCATATAACGCAATACGTTATAACGTCGTCCCATATAACGTAATACGTTATAACGTCATCCCATATAACGTAATACGTTATAACGTCATCCCATATAACGCAATACGATATAACGTCGTCCCACATAACGTAATACGTTATAACGTCATCCCATATTACGTAATGCGTTATAACGTCATCCCAAATAACGTATTACGTTATAACGTCATACCATATAACCTATTACGTTATAACGTCATACCATATAACGTAGTACGTTATAACGTTATACCATATAACCTATTACGTTATAACGTCATCCCGTATTACGTAATACGTTATAACGTCATCCCATATAACGTAATACGTTATAACGTCATCCCATATAACGTAATACGTTATAACGTCATCCCATATAACGCAATACGTTATAACGTCGTCCGACATAACGTAATACGTTATAGCGTCATCCCATATTACGTAATGCGTTATAACGTCATCCCATATAACGTAATACGGTATAACGTCACACCATATAACGTAATTCGTTATAACGTCATACCATATAACCTAATACGTTATAACGTCATACCATATAACGTAATACGGTATAACGTCACACCATATAACGTAATTCGGTATAACGTCATCCCATATAACGTAATACGTTATAACGTCGTCCCATATAACGTAATACGTTATAACGTCATCCCATATAACGTAATACGCTATAACGTCATCCCATATAACGCAATACGTTATAACGTCGTCCCACATAACGTAGTACGTTATAACGTCATCCCATACTACGTAATGCGTTATAACGTCATCCCATATAACGTAATACGGTATAACGTCATACCATATAACCTATTACGTTATAACGACATACCATATAACGTATTACGTTATAACGTCATACCATATAACCTATTACGTTATAACGTCATACCATATAACGTAATACGTTATAACGTTATACCATATAACCTATTACGTTATAACGTCATCCCGTATTACGTAATACGTTATAACGTCATCCCATATAACGTAATACGTTATAACGTCATACCATATAACGCAATACGTTATAACGTCGTCCCATATAACGTAATACGTTATAACGTCATCCCATATAACCTATTTACGTTATAACGTCATACCATATAACGTATTACGTTATAACGTCATGCCATATAACGTAATACGTTATAACGTCATACCATATAACGCAATACGTTATAACGTCGTCCCATATAACCTATTTACGTTATAAGGTCATACCATATAACGTATTACGTTATAACGTCATGCCATATAACGTAATACGTTATAGCGTCATACCATATAACCTAATACGTTATAACGGTATTCCATATATCGTAATACGTTATAACGTCATCCCATATAACGTAATGCGTTATAACGTCGACCCATATTACGTAATACGATATAACGTCACACCATATGACGTATTACGTTATAACGTCATACCGTATAACCTATTACGTTATAACGTCATACCATATAACGCAATACGTTATAACGTCGTCCCATATAACGTAATACGTTATAACGTCATCCCGTATTACGTAATACGTTATAACGTCATCCCATATAACGTAATACGTTATAACGTCATACCATATAACGCAATACGTTATAACGTCGTCCCATATAACGTAATACGTTATGACGTCATCCCATATAACGCAATACGATATAACGCCGTCCCACATAACGCAATACGATATAACGTCGTCCCACATAACGTAATACGTTATAACGTCATCCCATATTACGTAATGCGTTATAACGTCATCCCATATAACGTATTACGTTATAACGTCATACCATATAACCTATTACGTTAAAACGTCATACCATATAACGTAATACGTTATAACGTTATACCATATAACCTATTACGTTATAACGTCATCCCGTATTACGTAATACGTTATAACGTCATCCCATATAACGTAATACGTTATAACGTCATACCATATAACGCAATACGTTATAACGTCGTCCCATATAACCTATTTACGTTATAACGTCATACCATATAACGTATTACGTTATAACGTCATGCCATATAACGTAATACGTTATAACGTCATACCATATAACGCAATACGTTATAACGTCGTCCCATATAACCTATTTACGTTATAAGGTCATACCATATAACGTATTACGTTATAACGTCATGCCATATAACGTAATACGTTATATGGTATGACCTTATAACGTAAATAGGTTATATGGGACGACGTTATAACGTATTGCGTTATATGGTATGACGTTATAACGTATTACGTTATATGGCATGACGTCATTATAACATTATAACGTCATGCCATATAACGTAATACGTTATAGCGTCATACCATATAACCTAATACGTTATAACGGTATTCCATATATCGTAATACGTTATAACGTCATCCCATATAACGTAATGCGTTATAACGTCGACCCATATTACGTAATACGATATAACGTCACACCATATGACGTATTACGTTATAACGTCATACCGTATAACCTATTACGTTATAACGTCATACCATATAACGTAATACGTTATAACGTTATACCATATATCGTAATACGTTATAACGTCATACCATATAACGCAATACGTTATAACGTCGTCCCATATAACGTAATACGTTATAACGTCATCCCATAAAACGCAATACGATATAACGTCGTCCCACATAACGTAATACGTTGTAACGTCATCCCATATTACGTAATGCGTTATAACGTCATCCCATATAACGTATTACGTTATAACGTCATACCATATAACCTATTACGTTATAACGTCATACCATATAACGTATTACGTTATAACGTCATACCATATAACCTATTACGTTATAACGTCATACCATATAACGTATTACGTTATAACGTCATACCATATAACCTATTACGTTATAACGTCATACTTTATAACGTAATACGTTATAACGTTATACCATATAACCTATTACGTTATAACGTCATCCCGTATTACGTAATACGTTATAACGTCATCCTATATAACGTAATACGTTATAACGTCATCCCATAAAACGCAATACGATATAACGTCGTCCCACATAACGTAATACGTTGTAACGTCATCCCATATTACGTAATGCGTTATAACGTCATCCCATATAACCTATTTACGTTATAACGTCATACCATATAACGTATTACGTTATAACGTCATCCCATATAACGTAATACGTTATAACGTCATACCATATAACGCAATACGTTATAACGTCGTCCCATATAACGTAATACGTTATAACGTCATCCCATATAACCTATTTACGTTATAACGTCATACCATATAACGTATTACGTTATAACGTCATGCCATATAACGTAATACGTTATAACGTCATACCATATAACGCAATACGTTATAACGTCGTCCCATATAACCTATTTACGTTATAAGGTCATACCATATAATGTATTACGTTATAACGTCATGCCATATAACGTAATACGTTATAGCGTCATACCATATAACCTAATACGTTATAACGGTATTCCATATATCGTAATACGTTATAACGTCATCCCATATAACGTAATGCGTTATAACGTCGACCCATATTACGTAATACGATATAACGTCACACCATATGACGTATTACGTTATAACGTCATACCGTATAACCTATTACGTTATAACGTCATACCATATAACGCAATACGTTATAACGTCGTCCCATATAACGTAATACGTTATAACGTCATCCCGTATTACGTAATACGTTATAACGTCATCCCATATAACGTAATACGTTATAACGTCATACCATATAACGCAATACGTTATAACGTCGTCCCATATAACGTAATACGTTATGACGTCATCCCATATAACGCAATACGATATAACGCCGTCCCACATAACGCAATACGATATAACGTCGTCCCACATAACGTAATACGTTATAACGTCATCCCATATTACGTAATGCGTTATAACGTCATCCCATATAACGTATTACGTTATAACGTCATACCATATAACCTATTACGTTAAAACGTCATACCATATAACGTAATACGTTATAACGTTATACCATATAACCTATTACGTTATAACGTCATCCCGTATTACGTAATACGTTATAACGTCATCCCATATAACGTAATACGTTATAACGTCATACCATATAACGCAATACGTTATAACGTCGTCCCATATAACCTATTTACGTTATAACGTCATACCATATAACGTATTACGTTATAACGTCATGCCATATAACGTAATACGTTATAACGTCATACCATATAACGCAATACGTTATAACGTCGTCCCATATAACCTATTTACGTTATAAGGTCATACCATATAACGTATTACGTTATAACGTCATGCCATATAACGTAATACGTTATAGCGTCATACCATATAACCTAATACGTTATAACGGTATTCCATATATCGTAATACGTTATAACGTCATCCCATATAACGTAATGCGTTATAACGTCGACCCATATTACGTAATACGATATAACGTCACACCATATGACGTATTACGTTATAACGTCATACCGTATAACCTATTACGTTATAACGTCATACCATATAACGTAATACGTTATAACGTTATACCATATATCGTAATACGTTATAACGTCATACCATATAACGCAATACGTTATAACGTCGTCCCATATAACGTAATACGTTATAACGTCATCCCATAAAACGCAATACGATATAACGTCGTCCCACATAACGTAATACGTTGTAACGTCATCCCATATTACGTAATGCGTTATAACGTCATCCCATATAACGTATTACGTTATAACGTCATACCATATAACCTATTACGTTATAACGTCATACCATATAACGTATTACGTTATAACGTCATACCATATAACCTATTACGTTATAACGTCATACTTTATAACGTAATACGTTATAACGTTATACCATATAACCTATTACGTTATAACGTCATCCCGTATTACGTAATACGTTATAACGTCATCCCATATAACGTAATACGTTATAACGTCATCCCATAAAACGCAATACGATATAACGTCGTCCCACATAACGTAATACGTTGTAACGTCATCCCATATTACGTAATGCGTTATAACGTCATCCCATATAACGTATTACGTTATAACGTCATACCATATAACCTATTACGTTATAACGTCATACCATATAACGTAGTACGTTATAACGTTATACCACATAACCTATTACGTTATAACGTCATCCCGTATTACGTAATACGTTATAACGTCATCCCATATAACGTAATACGTTATAACGTCATACCATATAACGCAATACGTTATAACGTCGTCCCATATAACGTAATACGTTATAACGTCATCCCATATAACGTAATACGTTATAACGTCATCCCATATAACGCAATACGATATAACGTCGTCCCACATAACGTAATACGTTATAACGTCATCCCATATTACGTAATGCGTTATAACGTCATCCCATATAACGTATTACGTTATAACGTCATACCATATAACCTATTACGTTATAACGTCATACCATATAACGTAGTACGTTATAACGTTATACCATATAACCTATTACGTTATAACGTCATCCCGTATTACGTAATACGTTATAACGTCATCCCATATAACGTAATACGTTATAACGTAATCCCATATAACGTAATACGTTATAACGTCATCCCATATAACGCAATACGTTATAACGTCGTCCGACATAACGTAATACGTTATAGCGTCATCCCATATTACGTAATGCGTTATAACGTCATCCCATATAACGTAATACGGTATAACGTCACACCATATAACGTAATTCGTTATAACGTCATACCATATAACCTAATACGTTATAACGTCATACCATATAACGTAATACGGTATAACGTCACACCATATAACGTAATTCGGTATAACGTCATCCCATATAACGTAATACGTTATAACGTCGTCCCATATAACGTAATACGTTATAACGTCATCCCATATAACGTAATACGTTATAACGTCATCCCATATAACGCAATACGTTATAACGTCGTCCCACATAACGTAGTACGTTATAACGTCATCCCATACTACGTAATGCGTTATAACGTCATCCCATATAACGTAATACGGTATAACGTCATACCATATAACCTATTACGTTATAACGTCATACCATATAACGTATTACGTTATAAGGTCATACCATATAACCTATTACGTTATAACGTCATACCATATAACGTAATACGTTATAACGTTATACCATATAACCTATTACGTTATAACGTCATCCCGTATTACGTAATACGTTATAACGTCATCCCATATAACGTAATACGTTATAACGTCATACCATATAACGCAATACGTTATAACGTCGTCCCATATAACGTAATACGTTATAACGTCATCCCATATAACGTAATACGTTATAACGTCATCCCATATAACGCAATACGATATAACGTCGTCCCACATAACGCAATACGATATAACGTCGTCCCACATAACGTAATACGTTATAACGTCACCCCATATTACGTAATGCGTTATAACGTCATCCCATATAACGTATTACGTTATAACGTCATACCATATAACCTATTACGTTATAACGTCATACCATATAACGTAATACGTTATAACGTTATAGCATATAACCTATTACGTTATAACGTCATCCCGTATTACGTAATACGTTATAACGTCATCCCATATAACGTAATACGTTATAACGTCATACCATATAACGCAATACGTTATAACGTCGTCCCATATAACCTATTTACGTTATAACGTCATACCATATAACGTATTACGTTATAACGTCATGCCATATAACGTAATACGTTATAACGTCATACCATATAACGCAATACGTTATAACGTCGTCCCATATAACCTATTTACGTTATAAGGTCATACCATATAACGTATTACGTTATAACGTCATGCCATATAACGTAATACGTTATAGCGTCATACCATATAACCTAATACGTTATAACGGTATTCCATATATCGTAATACGTTATAACGTCATCCCATATAACGTAATGCGTTATAACGTCGACCCATATTACGTAATACGATATAACGTCACACCATATGACGTATTACGTTATAACGTCATACCCTATAACCTATTACGTTATAACGTCATACCATATAACGCAATACGTTATAACGTCGTCCCATATAACGTAATACGTTATAACGTCATCCCGTATTACGTAATACGTTATAACGTCATCCCATATAACGTAATACGTTATAACGTCATACCATATAACGCAATACGTTATAACGTCGTCCCATATAACGTAATACGTTATGACGTCATCCCATATAACGCAATACGATATAACGCCGTCCCACATAACGCAATACGATATAACGTCGTCCCACATAACGTAATACGTTATAACGTCATCCCATATTACGTAATGCGTTATAACGTCATCCCATATAACGTATTACGTTATAACGTCATACCATATAACCTATTACGTTAAAACGTCATACCATATAACGTAATACGTTATAACGTTATACCATATAACCTATTACGTTATAACGTCATCCCGTATTACGTAATACGTTATAACGTCATCCCATATAACGTAATACGTTATAACGTCATACCATATAACGCAATACGTTATAACGTCGTCCCATATAACCTATTTACGTTATAACGTCATACCATATAACGTATTACGTTATAACGTCATGCCATATAACGTAATACGTTATAACGTCATACCATATAACGCAATACGTTATAACGTCGTCCCATATAACCTATTTACGTTATAAGGTCATACCATATAACGTATTACGTTATAACGTCATGCCATATAACGTAATACGTTATAGCGTCATACCATATAACCTAATACGTTATAACGGTATTCCATATATCGTAATACGTTATAACGTCATCCCATATAACGTAATGCGTTATAACGTCGACCCATATTACGTAATACGATATAACGTCACACCATATGACGTATTACGTTATAACGTCATACCGTATAACCTATTACGTTATAACGTCATACCATATAACGTAATACGTTATAACGTTATACCATATATCGTAATACGTTATAACGTCATACCATATAACGCAATACGTTATAACGTCGTCCCATATAACGTAATACGTTATAACGTCATCCCATAAAACGCAATACGATATAACGTCGTCCCACATAACGTAATACGTTGTAACGTCATCCCATATTACGTAATGCGTTATAACGTCATCCCATATAACGTATTACGTTATAACGTCATACCATATAACCTATTACGTTATAACGTCATACCATATAACGTATTACGTTATAACGTCATACCATATAACCTATTACGTTATAACGTCATACTTTATAACGTAATACGTTATAACGTTATACCATATAACCTATTACGTTATAACGTCATCCCGTATTACGTAATACGTTATAACGTCATCCCATATAACGTAATACGTTATAACGTCATCCCATAAAACGCAATACGATATAACGTCGTCCCACATAACGTAATACGTTGTAACGTCATCCCATATTACGTAATGCGTTATAACGTCATCCCATATAACGTATTACGTTATAACGTCATACCATATAACCTATTACGTTATAACGTCATACCATATAACGTAGTACGTTATAACGTTATACCACATAACCTATTACGTTATAACGTCATCCCGTATTACGTAATACGTTATAACGTCATCCCATATAACGTAATACGTTATAACGTCATACCATATAACGCAATACGTTATAACGTCGTCCCATATAACGTAATACGTTATAACGTCATCCCATATAACGTAATACGTTATAACGTCATCCCATATAACGCAATACGATATAACGTCGTCCCACATAACGTAATACGTTATAACGTCATCCCATATTACGTAATGCGTTATAACGTCATCCCATATAACGTATTACGTTATAACGTCATACCATATAACCTATTACGTTATAACGTCATACCATATAACGTAGTACGTTATAACGTTATACCATATAACCTATTACGTTATAACGTCATCCCGTATTACGTAATACGTTATAACGTCATCCCATATAACGTAATACGTTATAACGTAATCCCATATAACGTAATACGTTATAACGTCATCCCATATAACGCAATACGTTATAACGTCGTCCGACATAACGTAATACGTTATAGCGTCATCCCATATTACGTAATGCGTTATAACGTCATCCCATATAACGTAATACGGTATAACGTCACACCATATAACGTAATTCGTTATAACGTCATACCATATAACCTAATACGTTATAACGTCATACCATATAACGTAATACGGTATAACGTCACACCATATAACGTAATTCGGTATAACGTCATCCCATATAACGTAATACGTTATAACGTCGTCCCATATAACGTAATACGTTATAACGTCATCCCATATAACGTAATACGTTATAACGTCATCCCATATAACGCAATACGTTATAACGTCGTCCCACATAACGTAGTACGTTATAACGTCATCCCATACTACGTAATGCGTTATAACGTCATCCCATATAACGTAATACGGTATAACGTCATACCATATAACCTATTACGTTATAACGTCATACCATATAACGTATTACGTTATAAGGTCATACCATATAACCTATTACGTTATAACGTCATACCATATAACGTAATACGTTATAACGTTATACCATATAACCTATTACGTTATAACGTCATCCCGTATTACGTAATACGTTATAACGTCATCCCATATAACGTAATACGTTATAACGTCATACCATATAACGCAATACGTTATAACGTCGTCCCATATAACGTAATACGTTATAACGTCATCCCATATAACGTAATACGTTATAACGTCATCCCATATAACGCAATACGATATAACGTCGTCCCACATAACGCAATACGATATAACGTCGTCCCACATAACGTAATACGTTATAACGTCACCCCATATTACGTAATGCGTTATAACGTCATCCCATATAACGTATTACGTTATAACGTCATACCATATAACCTATTACGTTATAACGTCATACCATATAACGTAATACGTTATAACGTTATAGCATATAACCTATTACGTTATAACGTCATCCCGTATTACGTAATACGTTATAACGTCATCCCATATAACGTAATACGTTATAACGTCATACCATATAACGCAATACGTTATAACGTCGTCCCATATAACCTATTTACGTTATAACGTCATACCATATAACGTATTACGTTATAACGTCATGCCATATAACGTAATACGTTATAACGTCATACCATATAACGCAATACGTTATAACGTCGTCCCATATAACCTATTTACGTTATAAGGTCATACCATATAACGTATTACGTTATAACGTCATGCCATATAACGTAATACGTTATAGCGTCATACCATATAACCTAATACGTTATAACGGTATTCCATATATCGTAATACGTTATAACGTCATCCCATATAACGTAATGCGTTATAACGTCGACCCATATTACGTAATACGATATAACGTCACACCATATGACGTATTACGTTATAACGTCATACCCTATAACCTATTACGTTATAACGTCATACCATATAACGCAATACGTTATAACGTCGTCCCATATAACGTAATACGTTATAACGTCATCCCGTATTACGTAATACGTTATAACGTCATCCCATATAACGTAATACGTTATAACGTCATACCATATAACGCAATACGTTATAACGTCGTCCCATATAACGTAATACGTTATAACGTCATCCCATATAACGCAATACGTTATAACGTCGTCCCACATAACGTAATACGTTATAACGTCATCCCATACTACGTAATGCGTTATAACGTCATCCCATACAACGTATTACGTTATAACGTCATACCATATAACCTATTACGTTATAACGACATACCATATAACGTAGAACGTTATAACGTTATACCATATAACCTATTACGTTATAACGTCATACCATATAACGTAGTACGTTATAACGTTATACCATATAACCTATTACGTTATAACGTCATCCCGTATTACGTAATACGTTATAACGTCATCCCATATAACGTAATACGTTATAACGTCATCCCATATAACGTAATACGCTATAACGTCATCCCATATAACGCAATACGTTATAACGTCGTCCGACATAACGTAATACGTTATAGCGTCATCCCATATTACGTAATACGGTATAACGTCACACCATATAACGTAATTCGGTATAACGTCATCCCATATAACCTATTACGTTATAACGTCATAACATATAACGTAATACGTTATAACGTCATCCCATATAACGTAATACGTTATAACGTCATCCCATATAACGTAATACGGTATAACGTCATACCATATAACCTATTTACGTTATAACGTCATACCATATAACGTAATACGTTATAACGTTATAGCATATAACCTATTACGTTATAACGTCATCCCGTATTACGTAATACGTTATAACGTCATCCCATATAACGTAATACGTTATAACGTCATACCATATAACGCAATACGTTATAACGTCGTCCCACATAACCTATTTACGTTATAACGTCATACCATATAACGTATTACGTTATAACGTCATGCCATATAACGTAATACGTTATAACGTCATACCATATAACGCAATACGTTATAACGTCGTCCCATATAACCTATTTACGTTATAAGGTCATACCATATAACGTATTACGTTATAACGTTATAGCATATAACCTATTACGTTATAACGTCATCCCGTATTACGTAATACGTTATAACGTCATCCCATATAACGTAATACGTTATAACGTCATACCATATAACGCAATACGTTATAACGTCGTCCCATATAACCTATTTACGTTATAACGTCATACCATATAACGTATTACGTTATAACGTCATGCCATATAACGTAATACGTTATAACGTCATACCATATAACGCAATACGTTATAACGTCGTCCCATATAACCTATTTACGTTATAAGGTCATACCATATAACGTATTACGTTATAACGTCATGCCATATAACGTAATACGTTATAGCGTCATACCATATAACCTAATACGTTATAACGGTATTCCATATATCGTAATACGTTATAACGTCATCCCATATAACGTAATGCGTTATAACGTCGACCCATATTACGTAATACGATATAACGTCACACCATATGACGTATTACGTTATAACGTCATACCGTATAACCTATTACGTTATAACGTCATACCATATAACGCAATACGTTATAACGTCGTCCCATATAACGTAATACGTTATAACGTCATTCCGTATTACGTAATACGTTATAACGTCATCCCATATAACGTAATACGTTATAACGTCATACCATATAACGCAATACGTTATAACGTCGTCCCATATAACGTAATACGTTATAACGTCATCCCATATAACGTAATGCGTTATAACGTCGACCCATGTTACGTAATACGATATAACGTCACACCATATGACGTATTACGTTATAACGTCATACCGTATAACCTATTACGTTATAACGTCATACCATATAACGTAATACGTTATAACGTTATACCATATATCGTAATACGTTATAACGTCATACCATATAACGCAATACGTTATAACGTCGTCCCATATAACGTAATACGTTATAACGTCATCCCATATAACGTAATGCGTTATAACGTCGACCCATATTACGTAATACGATATAACGTCACACCATATGACGTATTACGTTATAACGTCATACCGTATAACCTATTACGTTATAACGTCTTACCATATAACGTGATACGTTATAACGTTATACCATATATCGTAATACGTTATAACGTCATACCATATAACGCAATACGTTATAACGTCGTCCCACATAACCTAATGCGTTATAACGCCATCCCATATTACGCAATGCGTTATAACGTCATCCCATATAACGTAATACGGTATAACGTCATACCATATAACCTATTTACGTTATGACGTCATACCATATAACGTAATACGTTATAACGTCATCCCATATAACGCAATACGTTATAACGTCGTCCCACATAACGTAATACGTTATAACGTCATCCCATACTACGTAATGCGTTATAACGTCATCCCATATAACGTATTACGTTATAACGTCATACCATATAACCTATTACGTTATAACGTCATACCATATAACGTAGAACGTTATAACGTTATACCATATAACCTATTACGTTATAACGTCATACCATATAACGTAGTACGTTATAACGTTATACCATATAACCTATTACGTTATAACGTCATCCCGTATTACGTAATACGTTATAACGTCATCCCATATAACGTAATACGTTATAACGTCATCCCATATAACGTAATACGCTATAACGTCATCCCATATAACGCAATACGTTATAACGTCGTCCGACATAACGTAATACGTTATAGCGTCATCCCATATTACGTAATACGGTATAACGTCACACCATATAACGTAATTCGGTATAACGTCATCCCATATAACCTATTACGTTATAACGTCATAACATATAACGTAATACGTTATAACGTCATCCCATATAACGTAATACGTTATAACGTCATCCCATATAACGTAATACGGTATAACGTCATACCATATAACCTATTTACGTTATGACGTCATACCATATAACGTATTACGTTATAACGTCATACCATATAACCTATTACGGTATAACGTCATCCCGTATTACGTAATACGTTATAACGTCATCCCATATAACGTAATACGTTATAACGTCATACCATATAACGCAATACGTTATAACGTCGTCCCATATAACCTATTTACGTTATAAGGTCATACCATATAACGTATTACGTTATAACGTCATGCCATATAACGTAATACGTTATAGCGTCATACCATATAACCTAATACGTTATAACGGTATTCCATATATCGTAATACGTTATAACGTCATCCCATATAACGTAATGCGTTATAACGTCGACCCATATTACGTAATACGATATAACGTCACACCATACGACGTATTACGTTATAACGTCATACCGTATAACCTATTACGTTATGACGTCATACCATATAACGTAATACGTTATAACGTCATCCCATATAACGCAATACGTTATAACGTCGTCCCACATAACGTAATACGTTATAACGTCATCCCATACTACGTAATGCGTTATAACATCATCCCATATAACGTATTACGTTATAACGTCATACCATATAACCTATTACGTTATAACGTCATACCATATAACGTAGAACGTTATAACGTTATACCATATAACCTATTACGTTATAACGTCATACCATATAACGTAGTACGTTATAACGTTATACCATATAACCTATTACGTTATAACGTCATCCCGTATTACGTAATACGTTATAACGTCATCCCATATAACGTAATACGTTATAACGTCATCCCATATAACGTAATACGCTATAACGTCATCCCATATAACGCAATACGTTATAACGTCGTCCGACATAACGTAATACGTTATAGCGTCATCCCATATTACGTAATACGGTATAACGTCACACCATATAACGTAATTCGGTATAACGTCATCCCATATAACCTATTACGTTATAACGTCATAACATATAACGTAATACGTTATAACGTCATCCCATATAACGTAATACGTTATAACGTCATCCCATATAACGTAATACGGTATAACGTCATACCATATAACCTATTTACGTTATAACGTCATACCATATAACGTAATACGTTATAACGTTATAGCATATAACCTATTACGTTATAACGTCATCCCGTATTACGTAATACGTTATAACGTCATCCCATATAACGTAATACGTTATAACGTCATACCATATAACGCAATACGTTATAACGTCGTCCCATATAACCTATTTACGTTATAACGTCATACCATATAACGTATTACGTTATAACGTCATGCCATATAACGTAATACGTTATAACGTCATACCATATAACGCAATACGTTATAACGTCGTCCCATATAACCTATTTACGTTATAAGGTCATACCATATAACGTATTACGTTATAACGTTATAGCATATAACCTATTACGTTATAACGTCATCCCGTATTACGTAATACGTTATAACGTCATCCCATATAACGTAATACGTTATAACGTCATACCATATAACGCAATACGTTATAACGTCGTCCCATATAACCTATTTACGTTATAACGTCATACCATATAACGTATTACGTTATAACGTCATGCCATATAACGTAATACGTTATAACGTCATACCATATAACGCAATACGTTATAACGTCGTCCCATATAACCTATTTACGTTATAAGGTCATACCATATAACGTATTACGTTATAACGTCATGCCATATAACGTAATACGTTATAGCGTCATACCATATAACCTAATACGTTATAACGGTATTCCATATATCGTAATACGTTATAACGTCATCCCATATAACGTAATGCGTTATAACGTCGACCCATATTACGTAATACGATATAACGTCACACCATATGACGTATTACGTTATAACGTCATACCGTATAACCTATTACGTTATAACGTCATACCATATAACGCAATACGTTATAACGTCGTCCCATATAACGTAATACGTTATAACGTCATTCCGTATTACGTAATACGTTATAACGTCATCCCATATAACGTAATACGTTATAACGTCATACCATATAACGCAATACGTTATAACGTCGTCCCATATAACGTAATACGTTATAACGTCATCCCATATAACGTAATGCGTTATAACGTCGACCCATGTTACGTAATACGATATAACGTCACACCATATGACGTATTACGTTATAACGTCATACCGTATAACCTATTACGTTATAACGTCATACCATATAACGTAATACGTTATAACGTTATACCATATATCGTAATACGTTATAACGTCATACCATATAACGCAATACGTTATAACGTCGTCCCATATAACGTAATACGTTATAACGTCATCCCATATAACGTAATGCGTTATAACGTCGACCCATATTACGTAATACGATATAACGTCACACCATATGACGTATTACGTTATAACGTCATACCGTATAACCTATTACGTTATAACGTCTTACCATATAACGTGATACGTTATAACGTTATACCATATATCGTAATACGTTATAACGTCATACCATATAACGCAATACGTTATAACGTCGTCCCACATAACCTAATGCGTTATAACGCCATACCATATTACGCAATGCGTTATAACGTCATCCCATATAACGTAATACGGTATAACGTCATACCATATAACCTATTTACGTTATGACGTCATACCATATAACGTAATACGTTATAACGTCATCCCATATAACGCAATACGTTATAACGTCGTCCCACATAACGTAATACGTTATAACGTCATCCCATACTACGTAATGCGTTATAACGTCATCCCATATAACGTATTACGTTATAACGTCATACCATATAACCTATTACGTTATAACGTCATACCATATAACGTAGAACGTTATAACGTTATACCATATAACCTATTACGTTATAACGTCATACCATATAACGTAGTACGTTATAACGTTAAACCATATAACCTATTACGTTATAACGTCATCCCGTATTATGTAATACGTTATAACGTCATCCCATATAACGTAATACGTTATAACGTCATCCCATATAACGTAATACGCTATAACGTCATCCCATATAACGCAATACGTTATAACGTCGTCCGACATAACGTAATACGTTATAGCGTCATCCCATATTACGTAATACGGTATAACGTCACACCATATAACGTAATTCGGTATAACGTCATCCCAAATAACCTATTACGTTATAACGTCATAACATATAACGTAATACGTTATAACGTCATCCCATATAACGTAATACGTTATAACGTCATCCCATATAACGTAATACGGTATAACGTCATACCATATAACCTATTTACGTTATGACGTCATACCATATAACGTATTACGTTATAACGTCATACCATATAACCTATTACGGTATAACGTCATCCCGTATTACGTAATACGTTATAACGTCATCCCATATAACGTAATACGTTATAACGTCATCCCATATAACGTAATACGGTATAACGTCATACCATATAACCTATTACGTTATAACGTCATACCATATAACGTATTACGTTATAACGTCATACCATATAACCTATTACGTTATAACGTCATACTTTATAACGTAATACGTTATAACGTTATACCATATAACCTATTACGTTATAACGTCATCCCGTATTACGTAATACGTTATAACGTCATCCCATATAACGTAATACGTTATAACGTCATCCCATAAAACGCAATACGATATAACGTCGTCCCACATAACGTAATACGTTGTAACGTCATCCCATATTACGTAATGCGTTATAACGTCATCCCATATAACGTATTACGTTATAACGTCATACCATATAACCTATTACGTTATAACGTCATACCATATAACGTAGTACGTTATAACGTTATACCACATAACCTATTACGTTATAACGTCATCCCGTATTACGTAATACGTTATAACGTCATCCCATATAACGTAATACGTTATAACGTCATACCATATAACGCAATACGTTATAACGTCGTCCCATATAACGTAATACGTTATAACGTCATCCCATATAACGTAATACGTTATAACGTCATCCCATATAACGCAATACGATATAACGTCGTCCCACATAACGTAATACGTTATAACGTCATCCCATATTACGTAATGCGTTATAACGTCATCCCATATAACGTATTACGTTATAACGTCATACCATATAACCTATTACGTTATAACGTCATACCATATAACGTAGTACGTTATAACGTTATACCATATAACCTATTACGTTATAACGTCATCCCGTATTACGTAATACGTTATAACGTCATCCCATATAACGTAATACGTTATAACGTAATCCCATATAACGTAATACGTTATAACGTCATCCCATATAACGCAATACGTTATAACGTCGTCCGACATAACGTAATACGTTATAGCGTCATCCCATATTACGTAATGCGTTATAACGTCATCCCATATAACGTAATACGGTATAACGTCACACCATATAACGTAATTCGTTATAACGTCATACCATATAACCTAATACGTTATAACGTCATACCATATAACGTAATACGGTATAACGTCACACCATATAACGTAATTCGGTATAACGTCATCCCATATAACGTAATACGTTATAACGTCGTCCCATATAACGTAATACGTTATAACGTCATCCCATATAACGTAATACGTTATAACGTCATCCCATATAACGCAATACGTTATAACGTCGTCCCACATAACGTAGTACGTTATAACGTCATCCCATACTACGTAATGCGTTATAACGTCATCCCATATAACGTAATACGGTATAACGTCATACCATATAACCTATTACGTTATAACGTCATACCATATAACGTATTACGTTATAAGGTCATACCATATAACCTATTACGTTATAACGTCATACCATATAACGTAATACGTTATAACGTTATACCATATAACCTATTACGTTATAACGTCATCCCGTATTACGTAATACGTTATAACGTCATCCCATATAACGTAATACGTTATAACGTCATACCATATAACGCAATACGTTATAACGTCGTCCCATATAACGTAATACGTTATAACGTCATCCCATATAACGTAATACGTTATAACGTCATCCCATATAACGCAATACGATATAACGTCGTCCCACATAACGCAATACGATATAACGTCGTCCCACATAACGTAATACGTTATAACGTCACCCCATATTACGTAATGCGTTATAACGTCATCCCATATAACGTATTACGTTATAACGTCATACCATATAACCTATTACGTTATAACGTCATACCATATAACGTAATACGTTATAACGTTATAGCATATAACCTATTACGTTATAACGTCATCCCGTATTACGTAATACGTTATAACGTCATCCCATATAACGTAATACGTTATAACGTCATACCATATAACGCAATACGTTATAACGTCGTCCCATATAACCTATTTACGTTATAACGTCATACCATATAACGTATTACGTTATAACGTCATGCCATATAACGTAATACGTTATAACGTCATACCATATAACGCAATACGTTATAACGTCGTCCCATATAACCTATTTACGTTATAAGGTCATACCATATAACGTATTACGTTATAACGTCATGCCATATAACGTAATACGTTATAGCGTCATACCATATAACCTAATACGTTATAACGGTATTCCATATATCGCAATACGTTATAACGTCATCCCATATAACGTAATGCGTTATAACGTCGACCCATATTACGTAATACGATATAACGTCACACCATATGACGTATTACGTTATAACGTCATACCCTATAACCTATTACGTTATAACGTCATACCATATAACGCAATACGTTATAACGTCGTCCCATATAACGTAATACGTTATAACGTCATCCCGTATTACGTAATACGTTATAACGTCATCCCATATAACGTAATACGTTATAACGTCATACCATATAACGCAATACGTTATAACGTCGTCCCATATAACGTAATACGTTATAACGTCATCCCATATAACGTAATGCGTTATAACGTCGACCCATGTTACGTAATACGATATAACGTCACACCATATGACGTATTACGTTATAACGTCATACCGTATAACCTATTACGTTATAACGTCATACCATATAACGTAATACGTTATAACGTTATACCATATATCGTAATACGTTATAACGTCATACCATATAACGCAATACGTTATAACGTCGTCCCATATAACGTAATACGTTATAACGTCATCCCATATAACGTAATGCGTTATAACGTCGACCCATATTACGTAATACGATATAACGTCACACCATATGACGTATTACGTTATAACGTCATACCGTATAACCTATTACGTTATAACGTCTTACCATATAACGTAATACGTTATAACGTTATACCATATATCGTAATACGTTATAACGTCATACCATATAACGCAATACGTTATAACGTCGTCCCACATAACCTAATGCGTTATAACGCCATCCCATATTACGCAATGCGTTATAACTTCATCCCATATAACGTAATACGGTATAACGTCATACCATATAACCTATTTACGTTATGACGTCATACCATATAACGTAATACGTTATAACGTCATCCCATATAACGCAATACGTTATAACGTCGTCCCACATAACGTAATACGTTATAACGTCATCCCATACTACGTAATGCGTTATAACGTCATCCCATATAACGTATTACGTTATAACGTCATACCATATAACCTATTACGTTATAACGTCATACCATATAACGTAGAACGTTATAACGTTATACCATATAACCTATTACGTTATAACGTCATACCATATAACGTAGTACGTTATAACGTTATACCATATAACCTATTACGTTATAACGTCATCCCGTATTACGTAATACGTTATAACGTCATCCCATATAACGTAATACGTTATAACGTCATCCCATATAACGTAATACGCTATAACGTCATCCCATATAACGCAATACGTTATAACGTCGTCCGACATAACGTAATACGTTATAGCGTCATCCCATATTACGTAATACGGTATAACGTCACACCATATAACGTAATTCGCTATAACGTCATCCCATATAACCTATTACGTTATAACGTCATAACATATAACGTAATACGTTATAACGTCATCCCATATAACGTAATACGTTATAACGTCATCCCATATAACGTAATACGGTATAACGTCATACCATATAACCTATTTACGTTATAACGTCATACCATATAACGTATTACGTTATAACGTCATACCATATAAAGTAATGCGTTATAACGTCGACCCATATTACGTAATACGTTATAACGTCATACCATATAACGTAATACGTTATAACGTCATACCATATAACCTATTACGTTATAACGTCATACCATATAACGTAGAACGTTATAACGTTATACCATATAACCTATTACGTTATAACGTCATACCATATAACGTAGTACGTTATAACGTTATACCATATAACCTATTACGTTATAACGTCATCCCGTATTACGTAATACGTTATAACGTCGACCCATATTACGTAATACGTTATAACGTTATACCATATATCGTAATACGTTATAACGTCATACCATATAACGCAATACGTTATAACGTCGTCCCACATAACCTAATGCGTTATAACGCCATCCCATATTACGCAATGCGTTATAACGTCATCCCATATAACGTAATACGGTATAACGTCATACCATATAACCTATTTACGTTATGACGTCATACCATATAACGTAATACGTTATAACGTCATCCCATATAACGCAATACGTTATAACGTCGTCCCACATAACGTAATACGTTATAACGTCATCCCATACTACGTAATGCGTTATAACGTCATCCCATATAACGTATTACGTTATAACGTCATACCATATAACCTATTACGTTATAACGTCATACCATATAACGTAGAACGTTATAACGTTATACCATATAACCTATTACGTTATAACGTCATACCATATAACGTAGTACGTTATAACGTTAAACCATATAACCTATTACGTTATAACGTCATCCCGTATTATGTAATACGTTATAACGTCATCCCATATAACGTAATACGTTATAACGTCATCCCATATAACGTAATACGCTATAACGTCATCCCATATAACGCAATACGTTATAACGTCGTCCGACATAACGTAATACGTTATAGCGTCATCCCATATTACGTAATACGGTATAACGTCACACCATATAACGTAATTCGGTATAACGTCATCCCATATAACCTATTACGTTATAACGTCATAACATATAACGTAATACGTTATAACGTCATCCCATATAACGTAATACGTTATAACGTCATCCCATATAACGTAATACGGTATAACGTCATACCATATAACCTATTTACGTTATGACGTCATACCATATAACGTATTACGTTATAACGTCATACCATATAACCTATTACGGTATAACGTCATCCCGTATTACGTAATACGTTATAACGTCATCCCATATAACGTAATACGTTATAACGTCATCCCATATAACGTAATACGGTATAACGTCATACCATATAACCTATTACGTTATAACGTCATACCATATAACGTATTACGTTATAACGTCATACCATATAACCTATTACGTTATAACGTCATACTTTATAACGTAATACGTTATAACGTTATACCATATAACCTATTACGTTATAACGTCATCCCGTATTACGTAATACGTTATAACGTCATCCCATATAACGTAATACGTTATAACGTCATCCCATAAAACGCAATACGATATAACGTCGTCCCACATAACGTAATACGTTGTAACGTCATCCCATATTACGTAATGCGTTATAACGTCATCCCATATAACGTATTACGTTATAACGTCATACCATATAACCTATTACGTTATAACGTCATACCATATAACGTAGTACGTTATAACGTTATACCACATAACCTATTACGTTATAACGTCATCCCGTATTACGTAATACGTTATAACGTCATCCCATATAACGTAATACGTTATAACGTCATACCATATAACGCAATACGTTATAACGTCGTCCCATATAACGTAATACGTTATAACGTCATCCCATATAACGTAATACGTTATAACGTCATCCCATATAACGCAATACGATATAACGTCGTCCCACATAACGTAATACGTTATAACGTCATCCCATATTACGTAATGCGTTATAACGTCATCCCATATAACGTATTACGTTATAACGTCATACCATATAACCTATTACGTTATAACGTCATACCATATAACGTAGTACGTTATAACGTTATACCATATAACCTATTACGTTATAACGTCATCCCGTATTACGTAATACGTTATAACGTCATCCCATATAACGTAATACGTTATAACGTAATCCCATATAACGTAATACGTTATAACGTCATCCCATATAACGCAATACGTTATAACGTCGTCCGACATAACGTAATACGTTATAGCGTCATCCCATATTACGTAATGCGTTATAACGTCATCCCATATAACGTAATACGGTATAACGTCACACCATATAACGTAATTCGTTATAACGTCATACCATATAACCTAATACGTTATAACGTCATACCATATAACGTAATACGGTATAACGTCACACCATATAACGTAATTCGGTATAACGTCATCCCATATAACGTAATACGTTCTAACGTCGTCCCATATAACGTAATACGTTATAACGTCATCCCATATAACGTAATACGTTATAACGTCATCCCATATAACGCAATACGTTATAACGTCGTCGCACATAACGTAGTACGTTATAACGTCATCCCATACTACGTAATGCGTTACAACGTCATCCCATATAACGTAATACGGTATAACGTCATACCATATAACCTATTACGTTATAACGTCATACCATATAACGTATTACGTTATAAGGTCATACCATATAACCTATTACGTTATAACGTCATACCATATAACGTAATACGTTATAACGTTATACCATATAACCTATTACGTTATAACGTCATCCCGTATTACGTAATACGTTATAACGTCATCCCATATAACGTAATACGTTATAACGTCATACCATATAACGCAATACGTTATAACGTCGTCCCATATAACGTAATACGTTATAACGTCATCCCATATAACGTAATACGTTATAACGTCATCCCATATAACGCAATACGATATAACGTCGTCCCACATAACGCAATACGATATAACGTCGTCCCACATAACGTAATACGTTATAACGTCACCCCATATTACGTAATGCGTTATAACGTCATCCCATATAACGTATTACGTTATAACGTCATACCATATAACCTATTACGTTATAACGTCATACCATATAACGTAATACGTTATAACGTTATAGCATATAACCTATTACGTTATAACGTCATCCCGTATTACGTAATACGTTATAACGTCATCCCATATAACGTAATACGTTATAACGTCATACCATATAACGCAATACGTTATAACGTCGTCCCATATAACCTATTTACGTTATAACGTCATACCATATAACGTATTACGTTATAACGTCATGCCATATAACGTAATACGTTATAACGTCATACCATATAACGCAATACGTTATAACGTCGTCCCATATAACCTATTTACGTTATAAGGTCATACCATATAACGTATTACGTTATAACGTCATGCCATATAACGTAATACGTTATAGCGTCATACCATATAACCTAATACGTTATAACGGTATTCCATATATCGCAATACGTTATAACGTCATCCCATATAACGTAATGCGTTATAACGTCGACCCATATTACGTAATACGATATAACGTCACACCATATGACGTATTACGTTATAACGTCATACCCTATAACCTATTACGTTATAACGTCATACCATATAACGCAATACGTTATAACGTCGTCCCATATAACGTAATACGTTATAACGTCATCCCGTATTACGTAATACGTTATAACGTCATCCCATATAACGTAATACGTTATAACGTCATACCATATAACGCAATACGTTATAACGTCGTCCCATATAACGTAATACGTTATAACGTCATCCCATATAACGTAATGCGTTATAACGTCGACCCATGTTACGTAATACGATATAACGTCACACCATATGACGTATTACGTTATAACGTCATACCGTATAACCTATTACGTTATAACGTCATACCATATAACGTAATACGTTATAACGTTATACCATATATCGTAATACGTTATAACGTCATACCATATAACGCAATACGTTATAACGTCGTCCCATATAACGTAATACGTTATAACGTCATCCCATATAACGTAATGCGTTATAACGTCGACCCATATTACGTAATACGATATAACGTCACACCATATGACGTATTACGTTATAACGTCATACCGTATAACCTATTACGTTATAACGTCTTACCATATAACGTAATACGTTATAACGTTATACCATATATCGTAATACGTTATAACGTCATACCATATAACGCAATACGTTATAACGTCGTCCCACATAACCTAATGCGTTATAACGCCATCCCATATTACGCAATGCGTTATAACTTCATCCCATATAACGTAATACGGTATAACGTCATACCATATAACCTATTTACGTTATGACGTCATACCATATAACGTAATACGTTATAACGTCATCCCATATAACGCAATACGTTATAACGTCGTCCCACATAACGTAATACGTTATAACGTCATCCCATACTACGTAATGCGTTATAACGTCATCCCATATAACGTATTACGTTATAACGTCATACCATATAACCTATTACGTTATAACGTCATACCATATAACGTAGAACGTTATAACGTTATACCATATAACCTATTACGTTATAACGTCATACCATATAACGTAGTACGTTATAACGTTATACCATATAACCTATTACGTTATAACGTCATCCCGTATTACGTAATACGTTATAACGTCATCCCATATAACGTAATACGTTATAACGTCATCCCATATAACGTAATACGCTATAACGTCATCCCATATAACGCAATACGTTATAACGTCGTCCGACATAACGTAATACGTTATAGCGTCATCCCATATTACGTAATACGGTATAACGTCACACCATATAACGTAATTCGCTATAACGTCATCCCATATAACCTATTACGTTATAACGTCATAACATATAACGTAATACGTTATAACGTCATCCCATATAACGTAATACGTTATAACGTCATCCCATATAACGTAATACGGTATAACGTCATACCATATAACCTATTTACGTTATAACGTCATACCATATAACGTAATACGTTATAACGTTATAGCATATAACCTATTACGTTATAACGTCATCCCGTATTACGTAATACGTTATAACGTCATCCCATATAACGTAATACGTTATAACGTCATACCATATAACGCAATACGTTATAACGTCGTCCCATATAACCTATTTACGTTATAACGTCATACCATATAACGTATTACGTTATAACGTCATGCCATATAACGTAATACGTTATAACGTCATACCATATAACGCAATACGTTATAACGTCGTCCCATATAACCTATTTACGTTATAAGGTCATACCATATAACGTATTACGTTATAACGTTATAGCATATAACCTATTACGTTATAACGTCATCCCGTATTACGTAATACGTTATAACGTCATCCCATATAACGTAATACGTTATAACGTCATACCATATAACGCAATACGTTATAACGTCGTCCCATATAACCTATTTACGTTATAACGTCATACCATATAACGTATTACGTTATAACGTCATGCCATATAACGTAATACGTTATAACGTCATACCATATAACGCAATACGTTATAACGTCGTCCCATATAACCTATTTACGTTATAAGGTCATACCATATAACGTATTACGTTATAACGTCATGCCATATAACGTAATACGTTATAGCGTCATACCATATAACCTAATACGTTATAACGGTATTCCATATATCGTAATACGTTATAACGTCATCCCATATAACGTAATGCGTTATAACGTCGACCCATATTACGTAATACGATATAACGTCACACCATATGACGTATTACGTTATAACGTCATACCGTATAACCTATTACGTTATAACGTCATACCATATAACGCAATACGTTATAACGTCGTCCCATATAACGTAATACGTTATAACGTCATCCCGTATTACGTAATACGTTATAACGTCATCCCATATAACGTAATACGTTATAACGTCATACCATATAACGCAATACGTTATAACGTCGTCCCATATAACGTAATACGTTATGACGTCATCCCATATAACGCAATACGATATAACGCCGTCCCACATAACGCAATACGATATAACGTCGTCCCACATAACGTAATACGTTATAACGTCATCCCATATTACGTAATGCGTTATAACGTCATCCCATATAATGTATTACGTTATAACGTCATACCATATAACCTATTACGTTAAAACGTCATACCATATAACGTAGTACGTTATAACGTTATACCACATAACCTATTACGTTATAACGTCATACCATATAACGTAGTACGTTATAACGTTATACCACATAACCTATTACGTTATAACGTCATCCCGTATTACGTAATACGTTATAACGTCATCCCATATAACGTAATACGTTATAACGTCATACCATATAACGCAATACGTTATAACGTCGTCCCATATAACGTAATACGTTATAACGTCATCCCATATAACGTAATACGTTATAACGTCATCCCATATAACGCAATACGATATAACGTCGTCCCACATAACGTAATACGTTATAACGTCATCCCATATTACGTAATGCGTTATAACGTCATCCCATATAACGTATTACGTTATAACGTCATACCATATAACCTATTACGTTATAACGTCATACCATATAACGTAGTACGTTATAACGTTATACCATATAACCTATTACGTTATAACGTCATCCCGTATTACGTAATACGTTATAACGTCATCCCATATAACGTAATACGTTATAACGTCATCCCATATAACGTAATACGTTATAACGTCATCCCATATAACGCAATACGTTATAACGTCGTCCGACATAACGTAATACGTTATAGCGTCATCCCATATTACGTAATGCGTTATAACGTCATCCCATATAACGTAATACGGTATAACGTCACACCATATAACGTAATTCGTTATAACGTCATACCATATAACCTAATACGTTATAACGTCATACCATATAACGTAATACGGTATAACGTCACACCATATAACGTAATTCGGTATAACGTCATCCCATATAACGTAATACGTTATAACGTCGTCCCATATAACGTAATACGTTATAACGTCATCCCATATAACGTAATACGCTATAACGTCATCCCATATAACGCAATACGTTATAACGTCGTCCCACATAACGTAGTACGTTATAACGTCATCCCATACTACGTAATGCGTTATAACGTCATCCCATATAACGTAATACGGTATAACGTCATACCATATAACCTATTACGTTATAACGACATACCATATAACGTATTACGTTATAACGTCATACCATATAACCTATTACGTTATAACGTCATACCATATAACGTAATACGTTATAACGTTATACCATATAACCTATTACGTTATAACGTCATCCCGTATTACGTAATACGTTATAACGTCATCCCATATAACGTAATACGTTATAACGTCATACCATATAACGCAATACGTTATAACGTCGTCCCATATAACGTAATACGTTATAACGTCATCCCATATAACCTATTTACGTTATAACGTCATACCATATAACGTATTACGTTATAACGTCATGCCATATAACGTAATACGTTATAACGTCATACCATATAACGCAATACGTTATAACGTCGTCCCATATAACCTATTTACGTTATAAGGTCATACCATATAACGTATTACGTTATAACGTCATGCCATATAACGTAATACGTTATAGCGTCATACCATATAACCTAATACGTTATAACGGTATTCCATATATCGTAATACGTTATAACGTCATCCCATATAACGTAATGCGTTATAACGTCGACCCATATTACGTAATACGATATAACGTCACACCATATGACGTATTACGTTATAACGTCATACCGTATAACCTATTACGTTATAACGTCATACCATATAACGCAATACGTTATAACGTCGTCCCATATAACGTAATACGTTATAACGTCATCCCGTATTACGTAATACGTTATAACGTCATCCCATATAACGTAATACGTTATAACGTCATACCATATAACGCAATACGTTATAACGTCGTCCCATATAACGTAATACGTTATGACGTCATCCCATATAACGCAATACGATATAACGCCGTCCCACATAACGCAATACGATATAACGTCGTCCCACATAACGTAATACGTTATAACGTCATCCCATATTACGTAATGCGTTATAACGTCATCCCATATAATGTATTACGTTATAACGTCATACCATATAACCTATTACGTTAAAACGTCATACCATATAACGTAATACGTTATAACGTTATACCATATAACCTATTACGTTATAACGTCATCCCGTATTACGTAATACGTTATAACGTCATCCCATATAACGTAATACGTTATAACGTCATACCATATAACGCAATACGTTATAACGTCGTCCCATATAACCTATTTACGTTATAACGTCATACCATATAACGTATTACGTTATAACGTCATGCCATATAACGTAATACGTTATAACGTCATACCATATAACGCAATACGTTATAACGTCGTCCCATATAACCTATTTACGTTATAAGGTCATACCATATAACGTATTACGTTATAACGTCATGCCATATAACGTAATACGTTATAGCGTCATACCATATAACCTAATACGTTATAACGGTATTCCATATATCGTAATACGTTATAACGTCATCCCATATAACGTAATGCGTTATAACGTCGACCCATATTACGTAATACGATATAACGTCACACCATATGACGTATTACGTTATAACGTCATACCGTATAACCTATTACGTTATAACGTCATACCATATAACGTAATACGTTATAACGTTATACCATATATCGTAATACGTTATAACGTCATACCATATAACGCAATACGTTATAACGTCGTCCCATATAACGTAATACGTTATAACGTCATCCCATAAAACGCAATACGATATAACGTCGTCCCACATAACGTAATACGTTGTAACGTCATCCCATATTACGTAATGCGTTATAACGTCATCCCATATAACGTATTACGTTATAACGTCATACCATATAACCTATTACGTTATAACGTCATACCATATAACGTATTACGTTATAACGTCATACCATATAACCTATTACGTTATAACGTCATACTTTATAACGTAATACGTTATAACGTTATACCATATAACCTATTACGTTATAACGTCATCCCGTATTACGTAATACGTTATAACGTCATCCCATATAACGTAATACGTTATAACGTCATCCCATAAAACGCAATACGATATAACGTCGTCCCACATAACGTAATACGTTGTAACGTCATCCCATATTACGTAATGCGTTATAACGTCATCCCATATAACGTATTACGTTATAACGTCATACCATATAACCTATTACGTTATAACGTCATACCATATAACGTAGTACGTTATAACGTTATACCACATAACCTATTACGTTATAACGTCATCCCGTATTACGTAATACGTTATAACGTCATCCCATATAACGTAATACGTTATAACGTCATACCATATAACGCAATACGTTATAACGTCGTCCCATATAACGTAATACGTTATAACGTCATCCCATATAACGTAATACGTTATAACGTCATCCCATATAACGCAATACGATATAACGTCGTCCCACATAACGTAATACGTTATAACGTCATCCCATATTACGTAATGCGTTATAACGTCATCCCATATAACGTATTACGTTATAACGTCATACCATATAACCTATTACGTTATAACGTCATACCATATAACGTAGTACGTTATAACGTTATACCATATAACCTATTACGTTATAACGTCATCCCGTATTACGTAATACGTTATAACGTCATCCCATATAACGTAATACGTTATAACGTCATCCCATATAACGTAATACGTTATAACGTCATCCCATATAACGCAATACGTTATAACGTCGTCCGACATAACGTAATACGTTATAGCGTCATCCCATATTACGTAATGCGTTATAACGTCATCCCATATAACGTAATACGGTATAACGTCACACCATATAACGTAATTCGTTATAACGTCATACCATATAACCTAATACGTTATAACGTCATACCATATAACGTAATACGGTATAACGTCACACCATATAACGTAATTCGGTATAACGTCATCCCATATAACGTAATACGTTATAACGTCGTCCCATATAACGTAATACGTTATAACGTCATCCCATATAACGTAATACGCTATAACGTCATCCCATATAACGCAATACGTTATAACGTCGTCCCACATAACGTAGTACGTTATAACGTCATCCCATACTACGTAATGCGTTATAACGTCATCCCATATAACGTAATACGGTATAACGTCATACCATATAACCTATTACGTTATAACGACATACCATATAACGTATTACGTTATAACGTCATACCATATAACCTATTACGTTATAACGTCATACCATATAACGTAATACGTTATAACGTTATACCATATAACCTATTACGTTATAACGTCATCCCGTATTACGTAATACGTTATAACGTCATCCCATATAACGTAATACGTTATAACGTCATACCATATAACGCAATACGTTATAACGTCGTCCCATATAACGTAATACGTTATAACGTCATCCCATATAACCTATTTACGTTATAACGTCATACCATATAACGTATTACGTTATAACGTCATGCCATATAACGTAATACGTTATAACGTCATACCATATAACGCAATACGTTATAACGTCGTCCCATATAACCTATTTACGTTATAAGGTCATACCATATAACGTATTACGTTATAACGTCATGCCATATAACGTAATACGTTATAGCGTCATACCATATAACCTAATACGTTATAACGGTATTCCATATATCGTAATACGTTATAACGTCATCCCATATAACGTAATGCGTTATAACGTCGACCCATATTACGTAATACGATATAACGTCACACCATATGACGTATTACGTTATAACGTCATACCGTATAACCTATTACGTTATAACGTCATACCATATAACGCAATACGTTATAACGTCGTCCCATATAACGTAATACGTTATAACGTCATCCCGTATTACGTAATACGTTATAACGTCATCCCATATAACGTAATACGTTATAACGTCATACCATATAACGCAATACGTTATAACGTCGTCCCATATAACGTAATACGTTATGACGTCATCCCATATAACGCAATACGATATAACGCCGTCCCACATAACGCAATACGATATAACGTCGTCCCACATAACGTAATACGTTATAACGTCATCCCATATTACGTAATGCGTTATAACGTCATCCCATATAACGTATTACGTTATAACGTCATACCATATAACCTATTACGTTAAAACGTCATACCATATAACGTAATACGTTATAACGTTATACCATATAACCTATTACGTTATAACGTCATCCCGTATTACGTAATACGTTATAACGTCATCCCATATAACGTAATACGTTATAACGTCATACCATATAACGCAATACGTTATAACGTCGTCCCATATAACCTATTTACGTTATAACGTCATACCATATAACGTATTACGTTATAACGTCATGCCATATAACGTAATACGTTATAACGTCATACCATATAACGCAATACGTTATAACGTCGTCCCATATAACCTATTTACGTTATAAGGTCATACCATATAACGTATTACGTTATAACGTCATGCCATATAACGTAATACGTTATAGCGTCATACCATATAACCTAATACGTTATAACGGTATTCCATATATCGTAATACGTTATAACGTCATCCCATATAACGTAATGCGTTATAACGTCGACCCATATTACGTAATACGATATAACGTCACACCATATGACGTATTACGTTATAACGTCATACCGTATAACCTATTACGTTATAACGTCATACCATATAACGTAATACGTTATAACGTTATACCATATATCGTAATACGTTATAACGTCATACCATATAACGCAATACGTTATAACGTCGTCCCATATAACGTAATACGTTATAACGTCATCCCATATAACGTAATGCGTTATAACGTCGACCCATGTTACGTAATACGATATAACGTCACACCATATGACGTATTACGTTATAACGTCATACCGTATATCCTATTACGTTATAACGTCATACCATATAACGTAATACGTTATAACGTTATACCATATATCGTAATACGTTATAACGTCATACCATATAACGCAATACGTTATAACGTCGTCCCATATAACGTAATACATTATAACGTCATCCCATATAACGTAATGCGTTATAACGTCGACCCATATTACGTAATACGATATAACGTCACACCATATGACGTATTACGTTATAACGTCATACCGTATAACCTATTACGTTATAACGTCATACCATATAACGTAATGAGTTATAACGTTATACCATATATCGTAATACGTTATAACGTCATACCATATAACGCAATACGTTATAACGTCGCCCCATATAACGTAATACGTTATAACGTCATCCCATATAACGTAATGCGTTATAACGTCGACCCATATTACGTAATACGATATAACGTCACACCATATGACGTATTACGTTATAACGTCATACCGTATAACCTATTACGTTATAACGTCATCCCATATAACGTAATACGTTATAACGTCATACCATATAACGCAATACGTTATAACGTCATGCCATATAACGTAATACGTTAAAGCGTCATACCATATAACCTAATACGTTATAACGGTATTCCATATATCGTAATACGTTATAACGTCATCCCATATAACGTAATGCGTTATAACGTCGACCCATATTACGTAATACGATATAACGTCACACCATATGACGTATTACGTTATAACGTCATACCGTATAAGCTATTACGTTATAACGTCATACCATATAACGTAATACGTTATAACGTTATACCATATAACCTATTACGTTATAACGTCATCCCGTATTACGTAATACGTTATAACGTCATCCCATATAACGTAATACGTTATAACTTCATACCATATAACGCAATACGTTATAACGTCGTCCCATATAACGTAATACGTTATAACGTCATCCCATATAACGTAATACGTTATAACGTCATCCCATATAACGCAATACGATATAACGTCGTCCCACATAACGTAATACGTTATAACGTCATCCCATATTACGTAATTCGTTATAACGTCATCCCATATAACGTATTACGTTATAACGTCATACCATATAACCTATTACGTTATAACGTCATACCATATAACGTAATACGTTATAACGTTATACCATATAACATATTACGTTATAACGTCATCCCGTATTACGTAATACGTTATAACGTCATCCCATATAACGTAATACGTTATAACGTCATCCCATATAACGTAATACGTTATAACGTCATCCCATATAACGCAATACGGTATAACGTCATACCATATAACGCAATACGTTATAACGTCGTCCCATATAACGTAATACGTTATAACGTCATGCCATATAACGTAATACGTTATAACGTCATACCATATAACGCAATACGTTATAACGTCGTCCCATATAAAGTAATACGTTATAACGTCATCCCATATAACTTAATACGTTATAACGTCATCCCATATAACGCAATACGGTATAACGTCATACCATATAACCTATTTACGTTCTGACGTCATACCATATAACGTATTACGTTATAACGTCATACCATATAACCTATTACGTTATAACGTCATCCCGTATTACGTAATACGTTATAACGTCATCCCATATAACGTAATACGTTATAACGTCATACCATATAACGCAATACGTTATAACGTCGTCCCATATAACCCATTTACGTTATAAGGTCATACCATATAACGTATTACGTTATAACGACATGCCATATAACGTAATACGTTATAACGTCGTCCCATATAGCGTAATACGTTATAACGTCATCCCATATAACGTAATACGTTATAACGTCATCCCATATAACGCAATACGATATAACGTCGTCCCACATAACGTAATACGTTATAACGTCATCCCATATTACGTAATGCGTTATAACGTCATCCCATATAACGTATTACGTTATAACGTCATACCATATAACCTATTACGTTAAAACGTCATACCATATAACGTAGTACGTTATAACGTTATACCATATAACCTATTACGTTATAACGTCATCCCGTATTACGTAATACGTTATAACGTCATCCCATATAACGTAATACGTTATAACGTCATACCATATAACGCAATACGTTATAACGTCGTCCGATATAACGCAATACGTTATAACGTCGTCCCACATAACCTAATGCGTTATAACGCCATCCCATATCACGCAATGCGTTATAACGTCATCCCATATAACGTAATACGGTATAACGTCATACCATATAACCTATTACGTTATAACGTCATCCCATATAACGTAATACGTTATAACGTCATCCCACATAACGCAATACGTTATAACGTCGTCCGACATAACGTAATACGTTATAGCGTCATCCCATATTACGTAATGCGTTATAACGTCATCCCATATAACATAATACGGTATAACGTCATCCCGTATTACGTAATACGTTATAACGTCATTCCATATAACGTATTACGTTATAACGTCATACCATATAACCTATTACGTTATAACGTCATACTTTATAACGTAATACGTTATAACGTTATACCATATAACCTATTACGTTATAACGTCATCCCGTATTACGTAATACGTTATAACGTCATCCCATATAACGTAATACGTTATAGCGTCATACCATATAACGCAATACGTTATAACGTCGTCCCATATAGCGTAATACGTTATAACGTCATCCCATATAACGTAATACGTTATAACGTCATCCCATATAACGCAATACGATATAACGTCGTCCCATATAACCTGTTTACGTTATAAGGTCATACCATATAACGTATTACGTTATAACGTCATGCCATATAACGTAATACGTTATAGCGTCATACCATATAACCTAATACGTTATAACGGTATTCCATATATCGTAATACGTTATAACGTCATCCCATATAACGTAATGCGTTATAACGTCGACCCATATTACGTAATACGATATAACGTCACACTATATGACGTATTACGTTATAACGTCATACCGTATAACCTATTACGTTATAACGTCATACCATATAACGCAGTACGTTATAACGTCGTCCCATATAACGTAATACGTTATAACGTCATCCCGTATTACGTAATACGTTATAACGTCATCCCATATAACGTAATACGTTATAACGTCATACCATATAACGCAATACGTTATAACGTCGTCCCATATAACGTAATACGTTATAACGTCATCCCATATAACGTAATGCGTTATAACGTCGACCCATGTTACGTAATACGATATAACGTCACACCATATGACGTATTACGTTATAACGTCATACCGTATAACCTATTACGTTATAACGTCATACCATATAACGTAATACGTTATAACGTTATACCATATATCGTAATACGTTATAACGTCATTCCATATAACGTAATGCGTTATAACGTCGACCCATATTACGTAATACGATATAACGTCACACCATATGACGTATTACGTTATAACGTCGACCCATATTACGTAATACGATATAACGTCACACCATATGACGTATTACGTTATAACGTCATGCCATATAACGTAATACGTTAAAGCGTCATACCATATAACCTAATACGTTATAACGGTATTCCATATATCGTAATACGTTATAACGTCATTCCATATAACGTAATGCGTTATAACGTCGACCCATATTACGTAATACGATATAACGTCACACCATATGACGTATTACGTTATAACGTCATACCGTATAAGCTATTACGTTATAACGTCATACCATATAACGTAATACGTTATAACGTTATACCATATAACCTATTACGTTATAACGTCATCCCGTATTACGTAATACGTTATAACGTCATCCCATATAACGTAATACGTTATAACTTCATACCATATAACGCAATACGTTAAAGCGTCATACCATATAACCTAATACGTTATAACGGTATTCCATATATCGTAATACGTTATAACCTCATCCCATATAACGTAATACGTTATAACGTCATACCATATAACGCAATACGTTATAACGTCATGCCATATAACGTACTACGTTAAAGCGTCATACCATATAACCTAATACGTTATAACGGTATTCCATATATCGTAATACGTTATAACGTCATCCCATATAACGTAATGCGTTATAACGTCGACCCATATTACGTAATACGATATAACGTCACACCATATGACGTATTACGTTATAACGTCATACCGTATAAGCTATTACGTTATAACGTCATACCATATAACGTAATACGTTATAACGTTATACCATATAACCTATTACGTTATAACGTCATCCCGTATTACGTAATACGTTATAACGTCATCCCATATAACGTAATACGTTATAACTTCATACCATATAACGCAATACGTTATAACGTCGTCCCATATAACGTAATACGTTATAACGTCATCCCATATAACGTAATACGTTATAACGTCATCCCATATAACGCAATACGATATAACGTCGTCCCACATAACGTAATACGTTATAACGTCATCCCATATTACGTAATTCGTTATAACGTCATCCCATATAACGTATTACGTTATAACGTCATACCATATAACCTATTACGTTATAACGTCATACCATATAACGTAATACGTTATAACGTTATACCATATAACATATTACGTTATAACGTCATCCCGTATTACGTAATACGTTATAACGTCATCCCATATAACGTAATACGTTATAACGTCATCCCATATAACGTAATACGTTATAACGTCATCCCATATAACGCAATACGGTATAACGTCATACCATATAACGCAATACGTTATAACGTCGTCCCATATAACGTAATACGTTATAACGTCATGCCATATAACGTAATACGTTATAACGTCATACGATATAACGCAATACGTTATAACGTCGTCCCATATAACGTAATACGTTATAACGTCATCCCATATAACGTAATACGTTATAACGTCATCCCATATAACGCAATACGGTATAACGTCATACCATATAACCTATTTACGTTCTGACGTCATACCATATAACGTATTACGTTATAACGTCATACCATATAACCTATTACGTTATAACGTCACCCCGTATTACGTAATACGTTATAACGTCATCCCATATAACGTAATACGTTATAACGTCATACCATATAACGCAGTACGTTATAACGTCGTCCCATATAACCCATTTACGTTATAAGGTCATACCATATAACGTATTACGTTATAACGTCATGCCATATAACGTAATACGTTATAACGTCGTCCCATATAGCGTAATACGTTATAACGTCATCCCATATAACGTAATACGTTATAACGTCATCCCATATAACGCAATACGATATAACGTCGTCCCACATAACGTAATACGTTATAACGTCATCCCATATTACGTAATGCGTTATAACGTCATCCCATATAACGTATTACGTTATAACGTCATACCATATAACCTATTACGTTATAACGTCATCCCGTATTACGTAATACGTTATAACGTCATCCCATATAACGTAATACGTTATAACGTCATACCATATAACGCAATACGTTATAACGTCGTCCCATATAACGCAATACGTTATAACGTCGTCCCACATAACCTAATGCGTTATAACGCCATCCCATATTACGCAATGCGTTATAACGTCATCCCATATAACGTAATACGGTATAACGTCATACCATATAACCTATTACGTTATAACGTCATCCCATATAACGTAATACGTTATAACGTTATACCATATAACATATTACGTTATAACGTCATCCCGTATTACGTAATACGTTATAACGTCATCCCATATAACGTAATACGTTATAACGTCATCCCATATAACGTAATGCGTTATAACGTCGACCCATATTACGTAATACGATATAACGTCACACCATATGACGTATTACGTTATAACGTCATACCGTATAAGCTATTACGTTATAACGTCATACCATATAACGTAATACGTTATAACGTTATACCATATAACCTATTACGTTATAACGTCATCCCGTATTACGTAATACGTTATAACGTCATCCCATATAACGTAATACGTTATAACTTCATACCATATAACGCAATACGTTATAACGTCGTCCCATATAACGTAATACGTTATAACGTCATCCCATATAACGTAATACGTTATAACGTCATCCCATATAACGCAATACGATATAACGTCGTCCCACATAACGTAATACGTTATAACGTCATCCCATATAACGTAATACGTTATAACGTTATACCATATAACCTATTACGTTATAACGTCATCCCGTATTACGTAATACGTTATAACGTTGTCCCACATAACCTAATGCGTTATAACGCCATCCCATATTACGCATTGCGTTATAACGTCATCCCATATAACGTAATACGGTATAACGTCATACCATATAACCTATTTACGTTATGACGTCATACCATATAACGTATTACGTTATAACGTCATACCATATAACCTATTAAGTTATAACGTCATCCCGTATAACGTAATACGTTATAACGTCATCCCATATAACGCAATACGTTATAACGTCGTCTGACATAACGTAATACGTTATAGCGTCATCGCATATTACGTAATGCGTTATAACGTCATCCCATATAACGTAATACGGTATAACGTCACACCATATAACGTAATTCGGTATAACGTCATACCATATAACCTAATACGTTATAACGTCATACCATATAACGTAATACGGTATAACGTCACACCATATAACGTAATTCGTTATAACGTCATACCATATAACCTAATACGTTATAACGTCATACCATATAACGTAATACGGTATAACGTCACACCATATAACGTAATTCGGTATAACGTCATCCCATATAACGTAATACGTTATAACGTCATCGCATATAACGTAATACGTTATAACGTCATCCCATATAACGCAATACGTTATAACGTCGTCCCACATAACGTAATACGTTATAACGTCATCCCATACTACGTAATGCGTTATAACGTCATCCCATATAACGTAATATGGTATAACGTCATACCATATAAGATATTTACGTTATAACGTCATACCATATAACGTATTACGTTATAACGTCATACCATATAACCTATTACGTTATAACGTCATACCATATAACGTAATACGTTATAACGTTATACCATATAACCTATTACGTTATAACGTCATACCATTTAACGTATTACGTTATAACGTCATGCCATATAACGTAATACGTTATAGCGTCGTACCATATAACGTAATGCGTTATAACGTCGACCCATATTACGTAATACGATATAACGTCACACCATATGACGTATTACGTTATAACGTCATACCGTATAACCTATTACGTTATAACGTCATACCATATAACGTAATTCGGTACAACGTCATACCACATAACCTATTTACGTTATAACGTCATACCATATAACGTATTACGTTATAACGGTATTCCATATAACGTAATACGTTATAACGTCATCCCATATAACGCAATACGTTATAACGTCGTCCCACATAACGTAATACGTTATAACGTCATCCCATACTACGTAATGCGTTATAACGTCATCCCATATAACTTAATACGGTATAACGTCATACCATATAACCTATTACGTTATAACGTCATACCATATAACGTAATACGTTATAACGTTATACCATATAACCTATTACGTTGTAACGTCATCCCATATAACGTAATACGTTATAACGTCATCCCAGATAACGTAATACGTTATAACGTCATCCCATATAACGTAATACGTTATAACGTCATCCCATATAACGCAATACGTTATAACGTCGTCCCACATAACGTAATACGTTATAACGTCATCCCATACAACGTAATGCGTTATAACGTCATCCCATATAACTTAATACGGTATAACGTCATACCATATAACCTATTTACGTTATAACGTCAGACCATATAACGTATTCCGTTATAACGTCATACCATATAACCTATTACGTTATAACGTCATACCATATAACGTAATACGTTATAACGTTATACCATATAACCTATTACGTTATAACGTCATACCATTTAACGTATTACGTTATAACGTCATGCCATATAACGTAATACGTTATAGCGTCATACCATATAACGTAATGCGTTATAACGTCGACCCATATTACGTAATACGATATAACGTCACACCATATGACGTATTACGTTATAACGTCATACCGTATAACCTATTACGTTATAACGTCATACCACATAACGTAATTCGGTACAACGTCATACCACATAACCTATTTACGTTATAACGTCATACCATATAACTTATTACGTTATAACGGTATTCCATATAACGTAATACGTTATAACGTCATACCATATAACCTATTTACGTTATAACGTCATACCATATAACGTATTACGTTATAACGTCATACCATATAACCTATCACGTTATAACGTCATACCATATAACGTAATGCGTTATAACGTCTACCCATAATACGTAATACGATATAACGTCACACCATATGACGTATTACGTTATAACGTCATACCATATAACCTATTACGTTATAACGTCATACCATATAACGTAATGCGTTATAACGTCTACCCATATTACGTAATAGGATATAACGTCACACCATATGACGTATTACGTTATAACGTCATACCGTATAACGTATTACGTTATAACGGTATTCCATATAACGTAATACGTTATAACGTCATACCATATAACCTATTTACGTTATAACGTCGTCCCACATAACGTAATACGTTATAACGTCATCCTTTACTACGTAATACGTTATAACGTCATCCCATATAACGTAATACGGTATAACGTCATACCATATAACCTATTTACGTTATAACGTCATACCATATAACGTATTACGTTATAACGCCATACCATATAACCTATTACGTTATAACGTCATACCATATAACGTAATGCGTTATAACGTCTACCCATATAACGTAATACGTTATAGCGTCATACCATATAACGTAATGCGTTATAACGTCGACCCATATTACGTAATACGATATAACGTCACACCATATGACGTATTACGTTATAACGTCATACCGTATAACCTATTACGTTATAACGTCATACCACATAACGTAATTCGGTACAACGTCATACCACATAACCTATTTACGTTATAACGTCATACCATATAACGTATTACGTTATAACGGTATTCCATATAACGTAATACGTTATAACGTCATACCATATAACCTATCACGTTATAACGTCATACCATATAACGTAATGCGTTATAACGTCTACCCATAATACGTAATACGATATAACGTCACACCATATGACGTATTACGTTATAACGTCATACCATATAACCTATTACGTTATAACGTCATACCATATAACGTAATGCGTTATAACGTCTACCCATATTACGTAATAGGATATAACGTCACACCATATGACGTATTACGTTATAACGTCATACCGTATAACGTATTACGTTATAACGGTATTCCATATAACGTAATACGTTATAACGTCATACCATATAACCTATTTACGTTATAACGTCGTCCCACATAACGTAATACGTTATAACGTCATCCCATACTACGTAATACGTTATAACGTCATCCCATATAACGTAATACGGTATAACGTCATACCATATAACCTATTTACGTTATAACGTCATACCATATAACGTATTACGTTATAACGCCATACCATATAACCTATTACGTTATAACGTCATACCATATAACGTAATGCGTTATAACGTCTACCCATATTACGTAATACGATATAACGTCACACCATATGACGTATTACGTTATAACGTCATACCGTATAACCTATTACGTTATAACGTCATACCATATAACGTAATACGTTATAACGTTATACCATATAACCTATTACGTTATAACGTCATCCCATGTAACGTAATACGTTATAACGTCATCCCATATAACGTAATACGTTATAACGTCATCCCATATAACGCAATACGTTATAACGTCGTCCCACATAACCTAATGCGTTATAACGCCATCCCATATTACGCAATGCGTTATAACGTCATCCCATATAACGTAATACGGTATAACGTCATACCATATAACCTATTTACGTTATGACGTCATACCATATAACGTATTACGTTATAACGTCATACCATATAACCTATTACGTTATAACGTCATCCCATATAACGTAATACGTTATAACGGCATTCCATATAACGTAATACGTTATAACGTCATCCCATATAACGTAATGCGTTATAACGTCTACCCATATTACGTAATACGATATAACGTCACGCCATATGACGTATTACGTTATAACGTCATACCGTATAACCTATTACGTTATAACGTCATACCATATAACGTAATACGTTATAACGTTATACCATATAACCTATTACGTTATAACGTCTTCCCATATAACGTAATACGTTATAACGTCATCCCATATAACGTAATACGGTATAACGTCATACCGTATAACCTATTTACGTTATACCGTCATACCATATAACGTATTACGTTATACCGTCATACCATATAAAATATTATGTTATAACGTCACACCATATAACGTAATACGTTATAATTTTATACCATATATCCTATTACGTTATAACGTCAGCCCAGATAACGTAATATGTTATAATGTCATCCCATATTACGTAATACGTTATAACGTCATCCCATATAACGTAATACGGTATAACGTCATACCATATAACCTATTACGTTATAACGTCATCCCATATAACGTAATACGTTACAACGTCATCCCATATAACGTAATAAGTTATAACGTCATCCCATATAACGTAATACGGTATTTCGTCATACCATATAACCCATTTACGTTATAACGTCATACCATATAACGTAATACGGTATAACGTCATACCATATAACCTATTTACGTTATAACGTCATGCCATATAACGTAATACGTTATAGCGTCATACCATATAACCTCATACGTTATAACGTCATCCCATATAACGTAATACGTTATAACGTCTTCCCATATAACGTAATACGTTATAACGTCATCCCATATAACGTAATACGGTATAACGTCATACCATATAACCTATTTACGTTATAACGTCATACCATATAACGTATTACGTTATACCGTCATACCATATAAAATATTATGTTATAACGTCACAGCATATAACGTAATACATTATAATTTTATACCATATAACCTATTACGTTATAACGTCTTCCCATATAACGTAATACGTTATAACGTCATCCCATATAACGTAATACGGTATAATGTCGTCCCATATAACGTATTACGTTATAACGTCATCCCGTATTACGTAATACGTTATAACGTCATCCCATATAACGTAATACGTTATAACGTCATACCATATAACGTAATACGGTATAATGTCGTCCCATATAAACTATTACGTTATAACGCCATCCCATATTACGCAATGCGTTATAACGTCATCCCATATAACGTAATACGGTATAACGTCATACCATATAACCTATTTACGTTATGACGTCATACCATATAACGTATTACGTTATAACGTCATACCATATAACCTATTACGGTATAACGTCACACCATATAACGTAATTCGGTATAACGTAATCCCATATTACGTAATGCGTTATAACGTCATCGCATATAACGTAATACGGTATAACGTCACACCATATAACGTAATTCGGTAAACGTCATACCATATAAGCTATTTACGTTATAACGTCATACCATATAACGTATTACGTTATAACGTCATACCATATAACCTATTACGTTATAACGTCATACCATATAACGCAATACGTTATAACGTTATACCATATAACCTATTACGTTATAGCGACATACCATATAACCTAATACGTTATAACGGTATTCCATATAACGTAATACGTTATAACGTTATACCATATAACCTATTACGTTATAACGTCATCCCATATTACGTAATACGTTATAACGTCATCCCATATAACGCAATACGGTATAACGTCATACCATATAACCTATTACGTTATAACGTCATCCCATATAACGTAATACGTTACAACGTCATCCCATATAACGTAATAAGTTATAACGTCATCCCATATAACGTAATACGGTATAACGTCATACCATATAACCTATTTACGTTATAACGTCATACCATATAACGTATTACGTTATACCGTCATACCATATAAAATATTATGTTATAACGTCACAGCATATAACGTAATACATTATAATTTTATACCATATAACCTATTTACGTTATAACGTCGTCCCACATAACGTAATACGTTATAACGTCATCCCATACTACGTAATACGTTATAACGTCATCCCATATAACGTAATACGGTATAACGTCATACCATATAACCTATTTACGTTATAACGTCATACCATATAACGTATTACGTTATAACGTCATACCATATAACCTATTACGTTATAACGTCATACCATATAACGCAATACGTTATAACGTTATACCATATAACCTATTACGTTATAGCGACATACCATATAACCTAATACGTTATAACGGTATTCCATATAACGTAATACGTTATAACGTTATACCATATAACCTATTACGTTATAACGTCATGCCATATAACGTAATACGTTATAGCGTCATACCATATAACCTCATACGTTATAACGTCATCCCATATAACGTAATACGTTATAACGTCTTCCCATATAACGTAATACGTTATAACGTCATCCCATATAACGTAATACGGTATAACGTCATACCATATAACCTATTTACGTTATAACGTCATACCATATAACGTAATACGTTACAACGTCATCCCATATAACGTAATAAGTTATAACGTCATCCCATATAACGTAATACGGTATTTCGTCATACCATATAACCCATTTACGTTATAACGTCATACCATATAACGTAATACGGTATAACGTCATACCATATAACCTATTTACGTTATAACGTCATGCCATATAACGTAATACGTTATAGCGTCATACCATATAACCTCATACGTTATAACGTCATCCCATATAACGTAATACGTTATAACGTCTTCCCATATAACGTAATACGTTATAACGTCATCCCATATAACGTAATACGGTATAACGTCATACCATATAACCTATTTACGTTATAACGTCATACCATATAACGTATTACGTTATACCGTCATACCATATAAAATATTATGTTATAACGTCACAGCATATAACGTAATACATTATAATTTTATACCATATAACCTATTACGTTATAACGTCTTCCCATATAACGTAATACGTTATAACGTCATCCCATATAACGTAATACGGTATAATGTCGTCCCATATAACGTATTACGTTATAACGTCATCCCGTATTACGTAATACGTTATAACGTCATCCCATATAACGTAATACGTTATAACGTCATACCATATAACGCAATACGTTATAACGTCGTCCCGTATAACGTAATGCGTTATAACGTCATCCCATATAACGTAATACGGTATAACGTCATACCATATAACCTATTACGTTATAACGTCATACCATATAACGCAATACGTTATAACGTTATACCATATAACCTATTTACGTTATAACGTCATACCATATAACGTATTACGTTATAACGCCATACCATATAACCTATTACGTTATAACGTCATACCATATAACGTAATGCGTTATAACGTCTACCCATATAACGTAATACGTTATAGCGTCATACCATATAACGTAATGCGTTATAACGTCGACCCATATTACGTAATACGATATAACGTCACACCATATGACGTATTACGTTATAACGTCATACCGTATAACCTATTACGTTATAACGTCATACCACATAACGTAATTCGGTACAACGTCATACCACATAACCTATTTACGTTATAACGTCATACCATATAACGTATTACGTTATAACGGTATTCCATATAACGTAATACGTTATAACGTCATACCATATAACCTATCACGTTATAACGTCATACCATATAACGTAATGCGTTATAACGTCTACCCATAATACGTAATACGATATAACGTCACACCATATGACGTATTACGTTATAACGTCATACCATATAACCTATTACGTTATAACGTCATACCATATAACGTAATGCGTTATAACGTCTACCCATATTACGTAATAGGATATAACGTCACACCATATGACGTATTACGTTATAACGTCATACCGTATAACGTATTACGTTATAACGGTATTCCATATAACGTAATACGTTATAACGTCATACCATATAACCTATTTACGTTATAACGTCGTCCCACATAACGTAATACGTTATAACGTCATCCCATACTACGTAATACGTTATAACGTCATCCCATATAACGTAATACGGTATAACGTCATACGATATAACCTATTTACGTTATAACGTCATACCATATAACGTATTACGTTATAACGCCATACCATATAACCTATTACGTTATAACGTCATACCATATAACGTAATGCGTTATAACGTCTACCCATATTACGTAATACGATATAACGTCACACCATATGACGTATTACGTTATAACGTCATACCGTATAACCTATTACGTTATAACGTCATACCATATAACGTAATACGTTATAACGTTATACCATATAACCTATTACGTTATAACGTCATCCCATGTAACGTAATACGTTATAACGTCATCCCATATAACGTAATACGTTATAACGTCATCCCATATAACGCAATACGTTATAACGTCGTCCCACATAACCTAATGCGTTATAACGCCATCCCATATTACGCAATGCGTTATAACGTCATCCCATATAACGTAATACGGTATAACGTCATACCATATAACCTATTTACGTTATGACGTCATACCATATAACGTATTACGTTATAACGTCATACCATATAACCTATTACGTTATAACGTCATCCCATATAACGTAATACGTTATAACGGCATTCCATATAACGTAATACGTTATAACGTCATCCCATATAACGTAATGCGTTATAACGTCTACCCATATTACGTAATACGATATAACGTCACGCCATATGACGTATTACGTTATAACGTCATACCGTATAACCTATTACGTTATAACGTCATACCATATAACGTAATACGTTATAACGTTATACCATATAACCTATTACGTTATAACGTCTTCCCATATAACGTAATACGTTATAACGTCATCCCATATAACGTAATACGGTATAACGTCATACCGTATAACCTATTTACGTTATACCGTCATACCATATAACGTATTACGTTATACCGTCATACCATATAAAATATTATGTTATAACGTCACACCATATAACGTAATACGTTATAATTTTATACCATATATCCTATTACGTTATAACGTCAGCCCAGATAACGTAATATGTTATAATGTCATCCCATATTACGTAATACGTTATAACGTCATCCCATATAACGTAATACGGTATAACGTCATACCATATAACCTATTACGTTATAACGTCATCCCATATAACGTAATACGTTACAACGTCATCCCATATAACGTAATAAGTTATAACGTCATCCCATATAACGTAATACGGTATTTCGTCATACCATATAACCCATTTACGTTATAACGTCATACCATATAACGTAATACGGTATAACGTCATACCATATAACCTATTTACGTTATAACGTCATGCCATATAACGTAATACGTTATAGCGTCATACCATATAACCTCATACGTTATAACGTCATCCCATATAACGTAATACGTTATAACGTCTTCCCATATAACGTAATACGTTATAACGTCATCCCATATAACGTAATACGGTATAACGTCATACCATATAACCTATTTACGTTATAACGTCATACCATATAACGTATTACGTTATACCGTCATACCATATAAAATATTATGTTATAACGTCACAGCATATAACGTAATACATTATAATTTTATACCATATAACCTATTACGTTATAACGTCTTCCCATATAACGTAATACGTTATAACGTCATCCCATATAACGTAATACGGTATAATGTCGTCCCATATAACGTATTACGTTATAACGTCATCCCGTATTACGTAATACGTTATAACGTCATCCCATATAACGTAATACGTTATAACGTCATACCATATAACGTAATACGGTATAATGTCGTCCCATATAAACTATTACGTTATAACGCCATCCCATATTACGCAATGCGTTATAACGTCATCCCATATAACGTAATACGGTATAACGTCATACCATATAACCTATTTACGTTATGACGTCATACCATATAACGTATTACGTTATAACGTCATACCATATAACCTATTACGGTATAACGTCACACCATATAACGTAATTCGGTATAACGTAATCCCATATTACGTAATGCGTTATAACGTCATCGCATATAACGTAATACGGTATAACGTCACACCATATAACGTAATTCGGTAAACGTCATACCATATAAGCTATTTACGTTATAACGTCATACCATATAACGTATTACGTTATAACGTCATACCATATAACCTATTACGTTATAACGTCATACCATATAACGCAATACGTTATAACGTTATACCATATAACCTATTACGTTATAGCGACATACCATATAACCTAATACGTTATAACGGTATTCCATATAACGTAATACGTTATAACGTTATACCATATAACCTATTACGTTATAACGTCATCCCATATTACGTAATACGTTATAACGTCATCCCATATAACGCAATACGGTATAACGTCATACCATATAACCTATTACGTTATAACGTCATCCCATATAACGTAATACGTTACAACGTCATCCCATATAACGTAATAAGTTATAACGTCATCCCATATAACGTAATACGGTATAACGTCATACCATATAACCTATTTACGTTATAACGTCATACCATATAACGTATTACGTTATACCGTCATACCATATAAAATATTATGTTATAACGTCACAGCATATAACGTAATACATTATAATTTTATACCATATAACCTATTTACGTTATAACGTCGTCCCACATAACGTAATACGTTATAACGTCATCCCATACTACGTAATACGTTATAACGTCATCCCATATAACGTAATACGGTATAACGTCATACCATATAACCTATTTACGTTATAACGTCATACCATATAACGTATTACGTTATAACGTCATACCATATAACCTATTACGTTATAACGTCATACCATATAACGCAATACGTTATAACGTTATACCATATAACCTATTACGTTATAGCGACATACCATATAACCTAATACGTTATAACGGTATTCCATATAACGTAATACGTTATAACGTTATACCATATAACCTATTACGTTATAACGTCATGCCATATAACGTAATACGTTATAGCGTCATACCATATAACCTCATACGTTATAACGTCATCCCATATAACGTAATACGTTATAACGTCTTCCCATATAACGTAATACGTTATAACGTCATCCCATATAACGTAATACGGTATAACGTCATACCATATAACCTATTTACGTTATAACGTCATACCATATAACGTAATACGTTACAACGTCATCCCATATAACGTAATAAGTTATAACGTCATCCCATATAACGTAATACGGTATTTCGTCATACCATATAACCCATTTACGTTATAACGTCATACCATATAACGTAATACGGTATAACGTCATACCATATAACCTATTTACGTTATAACGTCATGCCATATAACGTAATACGTTATAGCGTCATACCATATAACCTCATACGTTATAACGTCATCCCATATAACGTAATACGTTATAACGTCTTCCCATATAACGTAATACGTTATAACGTCATCCCATATAACGTAATACGGTATAACGTCATACCATATAACCTATTTACGTTATAACGTCATACCATATAACGTATTACGTTATACCGTCATACCATATAAAATATTATGTTATAACGTCACAGCATATAACGTAATACATTATAATTTTATACCATATAACCTATTACGTTATAACGTCTTCCCATATAACGTAATACGTTATAACGTCATCCCATATAACGTAATACGGTATAATGTCGTCCCATATAACGTATTACGTTATAACGTCATCCCGTATTACGTAATACGTTATAACGTCATCCCATATAACGTAATACGTTATAACGTCATACCATATAACGCAATACGTTATAACGTCGTCCCGTATAACGTAATGCGTTATAACGTCATCCCATATAACGTAATACGGTATAACGTCATACCATATAACCTATTTACGTTATGACGTCATACCATATAACGTATTACGTTATAACGTCATACCATATAACCTATTTACGTTATGACGTCATACCATATAACGTATTACGTTATAACTTCATACCATATAACCTATTACGTTATAACGCCATCCCATATTACGCAATGCGTTATAACGTCATCCCATATAACGTAATACGGTATAACGTCATACCATATAACCTATTTACGTTATGACGTCATACCATATAACGTATTACGTTATAACGTCATACCATATAACCTATTACGGTATAACGTCACACCATATAACGTAATTCGGTATAACGTAATCCCATATTACGTAATGCGTTATAACGTCATCGCATATAACGTAATACGGTATAACGTCACACCATATAACGTAATTCGGTAAACGTCATACCATATAAGCTATTTACGTTATAACGTCATACCATATAACGTATTACGTTATAACGTCATACCATATAACCTATTACGTTATAACGTCATACCATATAACGCAATACGTTATAACGTTATACCATATAACCTATTACGTTATAGCGACATACCATATAACCTAATACGTTATAACGGTATTCCATATAACGTAATACGTTATAACGTTATACCATATAACCTATTACGTTATAACGTCATCCCATATTACGTAATACGTTATAACGTCATCCCATATAACGCAATACGGTATAACGTCATACCATATAACCTATTACGTTATAACGTCATCCCATATAACGTAATACGTTACAACGTCATCCCATATAACGTAACAAGTTATAACGTCATCCCATATAACGTAATACGGTATAACGTCATACCATATAACCTATTTACGTTATAACGTCATACCATATAACGTATTACGTTATACCGTCATACCATATAAAATATTATGTTATAACGTCACAGCATATAACGTAATACATTATAATTTTATACCATATAACCTATTTACGTTATAACGTCGTCCCACATAACGTAATACGTTATAACGTCATCCCATACTACGTAATACGTTATAACGTCATCCCATATAACGTAATACGGTATAACGTCATACCATATAACCTATTTACGTTATAACGTCATACCATATAACGTATTACGTTATAACGTCATACCATATAACCTATTACGTTATAACGTCATACCATATAACGCAATACGTTATAACGTTATACCATATAACCTATTACGTTATAGCGACATACCATATAACCTAATACGTTATAACGGTATTCCATATAACGTAATACGTTATAACGTTATACCATATAACCTATTACGTTATAACGTCATCCCATATTACGTAATACGTTATAACGTCATCCCATATAACGCAATACGTTATAACGTCGTCCCACATAACCTAATGAGTTATAACGCCATCCCATATTACGTAATGCGTTATAACGTCATCCCATATAACGAAATACGTTATAACGTCATCCCATATAACGTAATACGTTACAACGTCGTCCCATATAACGTAATTCGGTATAACGTCATACCATATAACCCATTAAGTTATAACGTCATACCATATAACCTATTAGGTTATAACGTCATACCATATAACGTAATACGTTACAACGTCATCCCATATAACGTAATAAGTTATAACGTCATGCCATATAACGTAATACGTTATAGCGTCATACCATATAACGTAATGCGTTATAACGTCATCCCATATAACGTAATGCGTTATAACGCCATCCCATATAACGCAATACGTTATAACCTCGTCCCACATAACCTAATGCGTTATAACGTCATCCCATACTACGTAATGCGTTATAACGTCATCCCATATAACGTAATACGGTATAACGTCATCCCATATAACGTAATGCGATATAACGTCTACCCATATTACGTAACACGATATAACGTCACACCATATGACGTATTACGTTATAACGTCATACCGTATAACCTATTACGTTATAACGTCATACCATATAACGTAATTCGGTACAACGTCCTACCACATAACCTATTTACGTTATAACGTCATACCATATAACGTATTACGTTATAACGGCATTCCATATAACGTAATACGTTATAACGTCATCCCATATAACGTAATGCGTTATAACGTCTACCCATATTACGTAATACGATATAACGTCACGCCATATGACGTATTAAGTTATAACGTCATACCGTATAACCTATTACGTTATAACGTCATACCATATAACGTAATACGTTATAACGTTATACCATATAACCTATTACGTTATAACGTCTTCCCATATAACGTAATACGTTATGACGTCATCCCATATAACGTAATACGGTATAACGTCATACCGTATAACCTATTTACGTTATACCGTCATACCATATAACGTATTACGTTATACCGTCATACCACATAAAATATTATGTTATAACGTCACACCATATAACGTAATACGTTATAATTTTATACCGTATTTCCTATTACGTTATAACGTCAGCCCATATAACGTAATATGTTATAATGCCATCCCATATTACGTAATACGTTATAACGTCATCCCATATAACGTAATACGGTATAACGTCATACCATATAACCTATTTACGTTATGACGTCATACCATATAACGTATTACGTTATAACGTCATACCATATAACCTATTTACGTTATGACGTCATACCATATAACGTATTACGTTATAACGTCATACCATATAACCTATTACGTTATAACGCCATCCCATATTACGCAATGCGTTATAACGTCATCCCATATAACGTAATACGGTATAACGTCATACCATATAACCTATTACGTTATAACGCCATCCCATATTACGCAATGCGTTATAACGTCATCCCATATAACGTAATACGGTATAACGTCATACCATATAACCTATTACGGTATAACGTCACACCATATAACGTAATTCGGTATAACGTAATCCCATATTACGTAATGCGTTATAACGTCATCGCATATAACGTAATACGGTATAACGTCACACCATATAACGTAATTCGGTAAACGTCATACCATATAAGCTATTTACGTTATAACGTCATAGCATATAACGTATTACGTTATAACGTCATACCATATAACCTATTACGTTATAACGTCATACCATATAACGCAATACGTTATAACGTTATACCATATAACCTATTACGTTATAGCGACATACCATATAACCTAATACGTTATAACGGTATTCCATATAACGTAATACGTTATAACGTTACACCATATAACCTATTACGTTATAACGTCATCCCATATTACGTAATACGTTATAACGTCATCCCATATAACGCAATACGTTATAACGTCGTCCCACATAACCTAATGAGTTATAACGCCATCCCATATTACGTAATGCGTTATAACGTCATCCCATATAACGAAATACGTTATAACGTCATCCCATATAACGTAATACGTTACAACGTCGTCCCATATAACGTAATTCGGTATAACGTCATACCATATAACCTATTTACGTTATGACGTCATACCATATAACGTATTACGTTATAACGTCATACCATATAACCTATTACGTTATAACGCCATCCCATATTACGCAATGCGTTATAACGTCATCCCATATAACGTAATACGGTATAACGTCATACCATATAACCTATTTACGTTATGACGTCATACCATATAACGTATTACGTTATAACGTCATACCATATAACCTATTACGGTATAACGTCACACCATATAACGTAATTCGGTATAACGTAATCCCATATTACGTAATGCGTTATAACGTCATCGCATATAACGTAATACGGTATAACGTCACACCATATAACGTAATTCGGTAAACGTCATACCATATAAGCTATTTACGTTATAACGTCATAGCATATAACGTATTACGTTATAACGTCATACCATATAACCTATTACGTTATAACGTCATACCATATAACGCAATACGTTATAACGTTATACCATATAACCTATTACGTTATAGCGACATACCATATAACCTAATACGTTATAACGGTATTCCATATAACGTAATACGTTATAACGTTATACCATATAACCTATTACGTTATAACGTCATCCCATATTACGTAATACGTTATAACGTCATCCCATATAACGCAATACGTTATAACGTCGTCCCACATAACCTAATGAGTTATAACGCCATCCCATATTACGTAATGCGTTATAACGTCATCCCATATAACGAAATACGTTATAACGTCATCCCATATAACGTAATACGTTACAACGTCGTCCCATATAACGTAATTCGGTATAACGTCATACCATATAACCCATTAAGTTATAACGTCATACCATATAACCTATTAGGTTATAACGTCATACCATATAACGTAATACGTTACAACGTCATCCCATATAACATAATAAGTTATAACGTCATGCCATATAACGTAATACGTTATAGCGTCATACCATATAACGTAATGCGTTATAACGTCATCCCATATAACGTAATGCGTTATAACGCCATCCCATATAACGCAATACGTTATAACCTCGTCCCACATAACCTAATGCGTTATAACGTCATCCCATACTACGTAATGCGTTATAACGTCATCCCATATAACGTAATACGGTATAACGTCATCCCATATAACGTAATGCGATATAACGTCTACCCATATTACGTAACACGATATAACGTCACACCATATGACGTATTACGTTATAACGTCATACCGTATAACCTATTACGTTATAACGTCATACCATATAACGTAATTCGGTACAACGTCCTACCACATAACCTATTTACGTTATAACGTCATACCATATAACGTATTACGTTATAACGGCATTCCATATAACGTAATACGTTATAACGTCATCCCATATAACGTAATGCGTTATAACGTCTACCCATATTACGTAATACGATATAACGTCACGCCATATGACGTATTACGTTATAACGTCATACCGTATAACCTATTACGTTATAACGTCATACCATATAACGTAATACGTTATAACGTTATACCATATAACCTATTACGTTATAACGTCTTCCCATATAACGTAATACGTTATGACGTCATCCCATATAACGTAATACGGTATAACGTCATACCGTATAACCTATTTACGTTATACCGTCATACCATATAACGTATTACGTTATACCGTCATACCACATAAAATATTATGTTATAACGTCACACCATATAACGTAATACGTTATAATTTTATACCATATTTCCTATTACGTTATAACGTCAGCCCATATAACGTAATATGTTATAATGTCATCCCATATTACGTAATACGTTATAACGTCATCCCATATAACGTAATACGGTATAACGTCATACCATATAACCTATTACGTTATAACGTCATCCCATATAACGTAATACGTTACAACGTCATCCCATATAACGTAATAAGTTATAACGTCATCCCATATAACGTAATACGGTATTTCGTCATACCATATAACCCATTTACGTTATAACGTCATACCATATAACGTAATACGGTATAACGTCATACCATATAACCTATTTACGTTATAACGTCATGCCATATAACGTAATACGTTATAGCGTCATACCATATAACCTCATACGTTATAACGTCATCCCATATAACGTAATACGTTATAACGTCTTCCCATATAACGTAATACGTTATAACGTCATCCCATATAACGTAATACGGTATAACGTCATACCATATAACGTATTACGTTATACCGTCATATCATATAAAATATTATGTTATAACGTCACAGCATATAACGTAATACATTATAATTTTATACCATATAACCTATTACGTTATAACGTCTTCCCATATAACGTAATACGTTATAACGTCATCCCATATAACGTAATACGGTATAATGTCGTCCCATATAACGTATTACGTTATAACGTCATCCCGTATTACGTAATACGTTATAACGTCATCCCATATAACGTAATACGTTATAACGTCATACCATATAACGCAATACGTTATAACGTCGTCCCGTATATCGTAATACGTTATAACGTCATCCCAAATAACGTAATACGTTATAACGTCATCCCATATAACGCAATACGTTATAACGTCGTCCCACATAACGTAATACGTTATAGCGTCATACCATATAACGTAATGCGTTATAACGTCGACCCATATTACGTAATACGGTATAACGTCACACCATATAACGTAATTCGGTAAACGTCATACCATATAAGCTATTTACGTTATAACGTCATACCATATAACGTATTACGTTATAACGTCATACCATATAACCTATTACGTTATAACGTCATACCATATAACGTAATACGTTATAACGTTATACCATATAACCTATTACGTTATAGCGACATACCATATAACCTAATACGTTATAACGGTATTCCATATAACGTAATACGTTATAACGTTATACCATATAACCTATTACGTTATAACGTCATCCCATATTACGTAATACGTTATAACGTCATCCCATATAACGCAATACGTTATAACGTCGTCCCACATAACCTAATGAGTTATAACGCCATCCCATATTACGTAATGCGTTATAACGTCATCCCATATAACGAAATACGTTATAACGTCATCCCATATAACGTAATACGTTACGACGTCGTCCCATGTAACGTAATTCGGTATAACGTCATCCCATATAACGTAATAAGTTATGACGTCATCCCATATAACGTAATACGGTATAACGTCATACCATATAACCTATTTACGTTATGACGTCATACCATATAACGTATTACGTTATAACGTCATGCCATATAACCTATTTACGTTATGACGTCATACCATATAACGTATTACGTTATAACGTCATACCATATAACCTATTACGTTATAACGCCATCCCATATTACGCAATGCGTTATAACGTCATCCCATATAACGTAATACGGTATAACGTCATACCATATAACCTATTTACGTTATGACGTCATACCATATAACGTATTACGTTATAACGTCATACCATATAACCTATTACGGTATAACGTCACACCATATAACGTAATTCGGTATAACGTAATCCCATATTACGTAATGCGTTATAACGTCATCGCATATAACGTAATACGGTATAACGTCACACCATATAACGTAATTCGGTAAACGTCATACCATATAAGCTATTTACGTTATAACGTCATAGCATATAACGTATTACGTTATAACGTCATACCATATAACCTATTACGTTATAACGTCATACCATATAACGCAATACGTTATAACGTTATACCATATAACCTATTACGTTATAGCGACATACCATATAACCTAATACGTTATAACGGTATTCCATATAACGTAATACGTTATAACGTTACACCATATAACCTATTACGTTATAACGTCATCCCATATTACGTAATACGTTATAACGTCATCCCATATAACGCAATACGTTATAACGTCGTCCCACATAACCTAATGAGTTATAACGCCATCCCATATTACGTAATGCGTTATAACGTCATCCCATATAACGAAATACGTTATAACGTCATCCCATATAACGTAATACGTTACAACGTCGTCCCATATAACGTAATTCGGTATAACGTCATACCATATAACCCATTAAGTTATAACGTCATACCATATAACCTATTAGGTTATAACGTCATACCATATAACGTAATACGTTACAACGTCATCCCATATAACGTAATAAGTTATAACGTCATGCCATATAACGTAATACGTTATAGCGTCATACCATATAACGTAATGCGTTATAACGTCATCCCATATAACGTAATGCGTTATAACGCCATCCCATATAACGCAATACGTTATAACCTCGTCCCACATAACCTAATGCGTTATAACGTCATCCCATACTACGTAATGCGTTATAACGTCATCCCATATAACGTAATACGGTATAACGTCATCCCATATAACGTAATGCGATATAACGTCTACCCATATTACGTAACACGATATAACGTCACACCATATGACGTATTACGTTATAACGTCATACCGTATAACCTATTACGTTATAACGTCATACCATATAACGTAATTCGGTACAACGTCCTACCACATAACCTATTTACGTTATAACGTCATACCATATAACGTATTACGTTATAACGGCATTCCATATAACGTAATACGTTATAACGTCATCCCATATAACGTAATGCGTTATAACGTCTACCCATATTACGTAATACGATATAACGTCACGCCATATGACGTATTAAGTTATAACGTCATACCGTATAACCTATTACGTTATAACGTCATACCATATAACGTAATACGTTATAACGTTATACCATATAACCTATTACGTTATAACGTCTTCCCATATAACGTAATACGTTATGACGTCATCCCATATAACGTAATACGGTATAACGTCATACCGTATAACCTATTTACGTTATACCGTCATACCATATAACGTATTACGTTATACCGTCATACCACATAAAATATTATGTTATAACGTCACACCATATAACGTAATACGTTATAATTTTATACCGTATTTCCTATTACGTTATAACGTCAGCCCATATAACGTAATATGTTATAATGCCATCCCATATTACGTAATACGTTATAACGTCATCCCATATAACGTAATACGGTATAACGTCATACCATATAACCTATTTACGTTATGACGTCATACCATATAACGTATTACGTTATAACGTCATACCATATAACCTATTTACGTTATGACGTCATACCATATAACGTATTACGTTATAACGTCATACCATATAACCTATTACGTTATAACGCCATCCCATATTACGCAATGCGTTATAACGTCATCCCATATAACGTAATACGGTATAACGTCATACCATATAACCTATTACGTTATAACGCCATCCCATATTACGCAATGCGTTATAACGTCATCCCATATAACGTAATACGGTATAACGTCATACCATATAACCTATTACGGTATAACGTCACACCATATAACGTAATTCGGTATAACGTAATCCCATATTACGTAATGCGTTATAACGTCATCGCATATAACGTAATACGGTATAACGTCACACCATATAACGTAATTCGGTAAACGTCATACCATATAAGCTATTACGTTATAACGTCATACCATATAACGCAATACGTTATAACGTTATACCATATAACCTATTACGTTATAGCGACATACCATATAACCTAATACGTTATAACGGTATTCCATATAACGTAATACGTTATAACGTTACACCATATAACCTATTACGTTATAACGTCATCCCATATTACGTAATACGTTATAACGTCATCCCATATAACGCAATACGTTATAACGTCGTCCCACATAACCTAATGAGTTATAACGCCATCCCATATTACGTAATGCGTTATAACGTCATCCCATATAACGAAATACGTTATAACGTCATCCCATATAACGTAATACGTTACAACGTCGTCCCATATAACGTAATTCGGTATAACGTCATACCATATAACCTATTTACGTTATGACGTCATACCATATAACGTATTACGTTATAACGTCATACCATATAACCTATTACGTTATAACGCCATCCCATATTACGCAATGCGTTATAACGTCATCCCATATAACGTAATACGGTATAACGTCATACCATATAACCTATTTACGTTATGACGTCATACCATATAACGTATTACGTTATAACGTCATACCATATAACCTATTACGGTATAACGTCACACCATATAACGTAATTCGGTATAACGTAATCCCATATTACGTAATGCGTTATAACGTCATCGCATATAACGTAATACGGTATAACGTCACACCATATAACGTAATTCGGTAAACGTCATACCATATAAGCTATTTACGTTATAACGTCATAGCATATAACGTATTACGTTATAACGTCATACCATATAACCTATTACGTTATAACGTCATACCATATAACGCAATACGTTATAACGTTATACCATATAACCTATTACGTTATAGCGACATACCATATAACCTAATACGTTATAACGGTATTCCATATAACGTAATACGTTATAACGTTATACCATATAACCTATTACGTTATAACGTCATCCCATATTACGTAATACGTTACAACGTCGTCCCATATAACGTAATTCGGTATGACGTCATACCATATAACCCATTAAGTTATAACGTCATACCATATAACCTATTAGGTTGTAACGTCATACCATATAACGTAATACGTTACAACGTCATCCCATATAACGTAATAAGTTATAACGTCATGCCATATAACGTAATACGTTATAGCGTCATACCATATAACGTAATGCGTTATAACGTCATCACATATAACGTAATGCGTTATAACGCCATCCCATATAACGCAATACGTTATAACCTCGTCCCACATAACCTAATGCGTTATAACGTCATCCCATACTACGTAATGCGTTATAACGTCATCCCATATAACGTAATACGGTATAACGTCATCCCATATAACGTAATGCGATATAACGTCTACCCATATTACATAACACGATATAACGTCACACCACATGACGTATTACGTTATAACGTCATACCGTATAACCTATTACGTTATAACGTCATACCATATAACGTAATTCGGTACAACGTCCTACCACATAACCTATTTACGTTATAACGTCATACCATATAACGTATTACGTTATAACGGCATTCCATATAACGTAATACGTTATAACGTCATCCCATATAACGTAATGCGTTATAACGTCTACCCATATTACGTAATACGATATAACGTCACGCCATATGACGTATTACGTTATAACGTCATACCGTATAACCTATTACGTTATAACGTCATACCATATAACGTAATACGTTATAACGTTATACCATATAACCTATTACGTTATAACGTCTTCCCATATAACGTAATACGTTATGACGTCATCCCATATAACGTAATACGGTATAACGTCATACCGTATAACCTATTTACGTTATACCGTCATACCATATAACGTATTACGTTATACCGTCATACCACATAAAATATTATGTTATAACGTCACACCATATAACGTAATACGTTATAATTTTATACCATACTTCCTATTACGTTATAACGTCAGCCCATATAACGTAATATGTTATAATGTCATCCCATATTACGTAATACGTTATAACGTCATCCCATATAACGTAATACGGTATAACGTCATACCATATAACCTATTACGTTATAACGTCATCCCATATAACGTAATACGTTACAACGTCATCCCATATAACGTAATAAGTTATAACGTCATCCCATATAACGTAATACGGTATTTCGTCATACCATATAACCCATTTACGTTATAACGTCATACCATATAACGTAATACGGTATAACGTCATACCATATAACCTATTTACGTTATAACGTCATGCCATATAACGTAATACGTTATAGCGTCATACCATATAACCTCATACGTTATAACGTCATCCCATATAACGTAATACGTTATAACGTCTTCCCATATAACGTAATACGTTATAACGTCATCCCATATAACGTAATACGTTATAACGTCGTCCCACATAACCTAATGAGTTATAACGCCATGCCATATAACGTAATACGTTATAGCGTCATACCATATAACGTAATGCGTTATAACGTCATCCCATATAACGTAATGCGTTATAACGCCATCCCATATAACGCAATACGTTATAACCTCGTCCCACATAACCTAATGCGTTATAACGTCATCCCATACTACGTAATGCGTTATAACGTCATCCCATATAACGTAATACGGTATAACGTCATCCCATATAACGTAATGCGATATAACGTCTACCCATATTACGTAACACGATATAACGTCACACCATATGACGTATTACGTTATAACGTCATACCGTATAACCTATTACGTTATAACGTCATACCATATAACGTAATTCGGTACAACGTCCTACCACATAACCTATTTACGTTATAACGTCATACCATATAACGTATTACGTTATAACGGCATTCCATATAACGTAATACGTTATAACGTCATCCCATATAACGTAATGCGTTATAACGTCTACCCATATTACGTAATACGATATAACGTCACGCCATATGACGTATTAAGTTATAACGTCATACCGTATAACCTATTACGTTATAACGTCATACCATATAACGTAATACGTTATAACGTTATACCATATAACCTATTACGTTATAACGTCTTCCCATATAACGTAATACGTTATGACGTCATCCCATATAACGTAATACGGTATAACGTCATACCGTATAACCTATTTACGTTATACCGTCATACCATATAACGTATTACGTTATACCGTCATACCACATAAAATATTATGTTATAACGTCACACCATATAACGTAATACGTTATAATTTTATACCGTATTTCCTATTACGTTATAACGTCAGCCCATATAACGTAATATGTTATAATGCCATCCCATATTACGTAATACGTTATAACGTCATCCCATATAACGTAATACGGTATAACGTCATACCATATAACCTATTTACGTTATGACGTCATACCATATAACGTATTACGTTATAACGTCATACCATATAACCTATTTACGTTATGACGTCATACCATATAACGTATTACGTTATAACGTCATACCATATAACCTATTACGTTATAACGCCATCCCATATTACGCAATGCGTTATAACGTCATCCCATATAACGTAATACGGTATAACGTCATACCATATAACCTATTACGTTATAACGCCATCCCATATTACGCAATGCGTTATAACGTCATCCCATATAACGTAATACGGTATAACGTCATACCATATAACCTATTACGGTATAACGTCACACCATATAACGTAATTCGGTATAACGTAATCCCATATTACGTAATGCGTTATAACGTCATCGCATATAACGTAATACGGTATAACGTCACACCATATAACGTAATTCGGTAAACGTCATACCATATAAGCTATTTACGTTATAACGTCATAGCATATAACGTATTACGTTATAACGTCATACCATATAACCTATTACGTTATAACGTCATACCATATAACGCAATACGTTATAACGTTATACCATATAACCTATTACGTTATAGCGACATACCATATAACCTAATACGTTATAACGGTATTCCATATAACGTAATACGTTATAACGTTACACCATATAACCTATTACGTTATAACGTCATCCCATATTACGTAATACGTTATAACGTCATCCCATATAACGCAATACGTTATAACGTCGTCCCACATAACCTAATGAGTTATAACGCCATCCCATATTACGTAATGCGTTATAACGTCATCCCATATAACGAAATACGTTATAACGTCATCCCATATAACGTAATACGTTACAACGTCGTCCCATATAACGTAATTCGGTATAACGTCATACCATATAACCTATTTACGTTATGACGTCATACCATATAACGTATTACGTTATAACGTCATACCATATAACCTATTACGTTATAACGCCATCCCATATTACGCAATGCGTTATAACGTCATCCCATATAACGTAATACGGTATAACGTCATACCATATAACCTATTTACGTTATGACGTCATACCATATAACGTATTACGTTATAACGTCATACCATATAACCTATTACGGTATAACGTCACACCATATAACGTAATTCGGTATAACGTAATCCCATATTACGTAATGCGTTATAACGTCATCGCATATAACGTAATACGGTATAACGTCACACCATATAACGTAATTCGGTAAACGTCATACCATATAAGCTATTTACGTTATAACGTCATAGCATATAACGTATTACGTTATAACGTCATACCATATAACCTATTACGTTATAACGTCATACCATATAACGCAATACGTTATAACGTTATACCATATAACCTATTACGTTATAGCGACATACCATATAACCTAATACGTTATAACGGTATTCCATATAACGTAATACGTTATAACGTTATACCATATAACCTATTACGTTATAACGTCATCCCATATTACGTAATACGTTATAACGTCATCCCATATAACGCAATACGTTATAACGTCGTCCCACATAACCTAATGAGTTATAACGCCATCCCATATTACGTAATGCGTTATAACGTCATCCCATATAACGAAATACGTTATAACGTCATCCCATATAACGTAATACGTTACAACGTCGTCCCATATAACGTAATTCGGTATAACGTCATACCATATAACCCATTAAGTTATAACGTCATACCATATAACCTATTAGGTTATAACGTCATACCATATAACGTAATACGTTACAACGTCATCCCATATAACATAATAAGTTATAACGTCATGCCATATAACGTAATACGTTATAGCGTCATACCATATAACGTAATGCGTTATAACGTCATCCCATATAACGTAATGCGTTATAACGCCATCCCATATAACGCAATACGTTATAACCTCGTCCCACATAACCTAATGCGTTATAACGTCATCCCATACTACGTAATGCGTTATAACGTCATCCCATATAACGTAATACGGTATAACGTCATCCCATATAACGTAATGCGATATAACGTCTACCCATATTACGTAACACGATATAACGTCACACCATATGACGTATTACGTTATAACGTCATACCGTATAACCTATTACGTTATAACGTCATACCATATAACGTAATTCGGTACAACGTCCTACCACATAACCTATTTACGTTATAACGTCATACCATATAACGTATTACGTTATAACGGCATTCCATATAACGTAATACGTTATAACGTCATCCCATATAACGTAATGCGTTATAACGTCTACCCATATTACGTAATACGATATAACGTCACGCCATATGACGTATTACGTTATAACGTCATACCGTATAACCTATTACGTTATAACGTCATACCATATAACGTAATACGTTATAACGTTATACCATATAACCTATTACGTTATAACGTCTTCCCATATAACGTAATACGTTATGACGTCATCCCATATAACGTAATACGGTATAACGTCATACCGTATAACCTATTTACGTTATACCGTCATACCATATAACGTATTACGTTATACCGTCATACCACATAAAATATTATGTTATAACGTCACACCATATAACGTAATACGTTATAATTTTATACCATATTTCCTATTACGTTATAACGTCAGCCCATATAACGTAATATGTTATAATGTCATCCCATATTACGTAATACGTTATAACGTCATCCCATATAACGTAATACGGTATAACGTCATACCATATAACCTATTACGTTATAACGTCATCCCATATAACGTAATACGTTACAACGTCATCCCATATAACGTAATAAGTTATAACGTCATCCCATATAACGTAATACGGTATTTCGTCATACCATATAACCCATTTACGTTATAACGTCATACCATATAACGTAATACGGTATAACGTCATACCATATAACCTATTTACGTTATAACGTCATGCCATATAACGTAATACGTTATAGCGTCATACCATATAACCTCATACGTTATAACGTCATCCCATATAACGTAATACGTTATAACGTCTTCCCATATAACGTAATACGTTATAACGTCATCCCATATAACGTAATACGGTATAACGTCATACCATATAACGTATTACGTTATACCGTCATATCATATAAAATATTATGTTATAACGTCACAGCATATAACGTAATACATTATAATTTTATACCATATAACCTATTACGTTATAACGTCTTCCCATATAACGTAATACGTTATAACGTCATCCCATATAACGTAATACGGTATAATGTCGTCCCATATAACGTATTACGTTATAACGTCATCCCGTATTACGTAATACGTTATAACGTCATCCCATATAACGTAATACGTTATAACGTCATACCATATAACGCAATACGTTATAACGTCGTCCCGTATATCGTAATACGTTATAACGTCATCCCAAATAACGTAATACGTTATAACGTCATCCCATATAACGCAATACGTTATAACGTCGTCCCACATAACGTAATACGTTATAGCGTCATACCATATAACGTAATGCGTTATAACGTCGACCCATATTACGTAATACGGTATAACGTCACACCATATAACGTAATTCGGTAAACGTCATACCATATAAGCTATTTACGTTATAACGTCATACCACATAACGTATTACGTTATAACGTCATACCATATAACCTATTACGTTATAACGTCATACCATATAACGTAATACGTTATAACGTTATACCATATAACCTATTACGTTATAGCGACATACCATATAACCTAATACGTTATAACGGTATTCCATATAACGTAATACGTTATAACGTTATACCATATAACCTATTACGTTATAACGTCATCCCATATTACGTAATACGTTATAACGTCATCCCATATAACGCAATACGTTATAACGTCGTCCCACATAACCTAATGAGTTATAACGCCATCCCATATTACGTAATGCGTTATAACGTCATCCCATATAACGAAATACGTTATAACGTCATCCCATATAACGTAATACGTTACGACGTCGTCCCATGTAACGTAATTCGGTATAACGTCATCCCATATAACGTAATAAGTTATGACGTCATCCCATATAACGTAATACGGTATAACGTCATACCATATAACCTATTTACGTTATGACGTCATACCATATAACGTATTACGTTATAACGTCATGCCATATAACCTATTTACGTTATGACGTCATACCATATAACGTATTACGTTATAACGTCATACCATATAACCTATTACGTTATAACGCCATCCCATATTACGCAATGCGTTATAACGTCATCCCATATAACGTAATACGGTATAACGTCATACCATATAACCTATTTACGTTATGACGTCATACCATATAACGTATTACGTTATAACGTCATACCATATAACCTATTACGGTATAACGTCACACCATATAACGTAATTCGGTATAACGTAATCCCATATTACGTAATGCGTTATAACGTCATCGCATATAACGTAATACGGTATAACGTCACACCATATAACGTAATTCGGTAAACGTCATACCATATAAGCTATTTACGTTATAACGTCATAGCATATAACGTATTACGTTATAACGTCATACCATATAACCTATTACGTTATAACGTCATACCATATAACGCAATACGTTATAACGTTATACCATATAACCTATTACGTTATAGCGACATACCATATAACCTAATACGTTATAACGGTATTCCATATAACGTAATACGTTATAACGTTACACCATATAACCTATTACGTTATAACGTCATCCCATATTACGTAATACGTTATAACGTCATCCCATATAACGCAATACGTTATAACGTCGTCCCACATAACCTAATGAGTTATAACGCCCTCCCATATTACGTAATGCGTTATAACGTCATCCCATATAACGAAATACGTTATAACGTCATCCCATATAACGTAATACGTTACAACGTCGTCCCATATAACGTAATTCGGTATAACGTCATACCATATAACCCATTAAGTTATAACGTCATACCATATAACCTATTAGGTTATAACATCATACCATATAACGTAATACGTTACAACGTCATCCCATATAACGTAATAAGTTATAACGTCATGCCATATAACGTAATACGTTATAGCGTCATACCATATAACGTAATGCGTTATAACGTCATCCCATATAACGTAATGCGTTATAACGCCATCCCATATAACGCAATACGTTATAACCTCGTCCCACATAACCTAATGCGTTATAACGTCATCCCATACTACGTAATGCGTTATAACGTCATCCCATATAACGTAATACGGTATAACGTCATCCCATATAACGTAATGCGATATAACGTCTACCCATATTACGTAACACGATATAACGTCACACCATATGACGTATTACGTTATAACGTCATACCGTATAACCTATTACGTTATAACGTCATACCATATAACGTAATTCGGTACAACGTCCTACCACATAACCTATTTACGTTATAACGTCATACCATATAACGTATTACGTTATAACGGCATTCCATATAACGTAATACGTTATAACGTCATCCCATATAACGTAATGCGTTATAACGTCTACCCATATTACGTAATACGATATAACGTCACGCCATATGACGTATTAAGTTATAACGTCATACCGTATAACCTATTACGTTATAACGTCATACCATATAACGTAATACGTTATAACGTTATACCATATAACCTATTACGTTATAACGTCTTCCCATATAACGTAATACGTTATGACGTCATCCCATATAACGTAATACGGTATAACGTCATACCGTATAACCTATTTACGTTATACCGTCATACCATATAACGTATTACGTTATACCGTCATACCACATAAAATATTATGTTATAACGTCACACCATATAACGTAATACGTTATAATTTTATACCGTATTTCCTATTACGTTATAACGTCAGCCCATATAACGTAATATGTTATAATGCCATCCCATATTACGTAATACGTTATAACGTCATCCCATATAACGTAATACGGTATAACGTCATACCATATAACCTATTTACGTTATGACGTCATACCATATAACGTATTACGTTATAACGTCATACCATATAACCTATTTACGTTATGACGTCATACCATATAACGTATTACGTTATAACGTCATACCATATAACCTATTACGTTATAACGCCATCCCATATTACGCAATGCGTTATAACGTCATCCCATATAACGTAATACGGTATAACGTCATACCATATAACCTATTACGTTATAACGCCATCCCATATTACGCAATGCGTTATAACGTCATCCCATATAACGTAATACGGTATAACGTCATACCATATAACCTATTACGGTATAACGTCACACCATATAACGTAATTCGGTATAACGTAATCCCATATTACGTAATGCGTTATAACGTCATCGCATATAACGTAATACGGTATAACGTCACACCATATAACGTAATTCGGTAAACGTCATACCATATAAGCTATTTACGTTATAACGTCATAGCATATAACGTATTACGTTATAACGTCATACCATATAACCTATTACGTTATAACGTCATACCATATAACGCAATACGTTATAACGTTATACCATATAACCTATTACGTTATAGCGACATACCATATAACCTAATACGTTATAACGGTATTCCATATAACGTAATACGTTATAACGTTACACCATATAACCTATTACGTTATAACGTCATCCCATATTACGTAATACGTTATAACGTCATCCCATATAACGCAATACGTTATAACGTCGTCCCACATAACCTAATGAGTTATAACGCCATCCCATATTACGTAATGCGTTATAACGTCATCCCATATAACGAAATACGTTATAACGTCATCCCATATAACGTAATACGTTACAACGTCGTCCCATATAACGTAATTCGGTATAACGTCATACCATATAACCTATTTACGTTATGACGTCATACCATATAACGTATTACGTTATAACGTCATACCATATAACCTATTACGTTATAACGCCATCCCATATTACGCAATGCGTTATAACGTCATCCCATATAACGTAATACGGTATAACGTCATACCATATAACCTATTTACGTTATGACGTCATACCATATAACGTATTACGTTATAACGTCATACCATATAACCTATTACGGTATAACGTCACACCATATAACGTAATTCGGTATAACGTAATCCCATATTACGTAATGCGTTATAACGTCATCGCATATAACGTAATACGGTATAACGTCACACCATATAACGTAATTCGGTAAACGTCATACCATATAAGCTATTTACGTTATAACGTCATAGCATATAACGTATTACGTTATAACGTCATACCATATAACCTATTACGTTATAACGTCATACCATATAACGCAATACGTTATAACGTTATACCATATAACCTATTACGTTATAGCGACATACCATATAACCTAATACGTTATAACGGTATTCCATATAACGTAATACGTTATAACGTTATACCATATAATCTATTACGTTATAACGTCATCCCATATTACGTAATACGTTATAACGTCATCCCATATAACGCAATACGTTATAACGTCGTCCCACATAACCTAATGAGTTATAACGCCATCCCATATTACGTAATGCGTTATAACGTCATCCCATATAACGAAATACGTTATAACGTCATCCCATATAACGTAATACGTTACAACGTCGTCCCATATAACGTAATTCGGTATAACGTCATACCATATAACCCATTAAGTTATAACGTCATACCATATAACCTATTAGGTTATAACGTCATACCATATAACGTAATACGTTACAACGTCATCCCATATAACATAATAAGTTATAACGTCATGCCATATAACGTAATACGTTATAGCGTCATACCATATAACGTAATGCGGTATAACGTCATCCCATATAACGTAATGCGTTATAACGCCATCCCATATAACGCAATACGTTATAACCTCGTCCCACATAACCTAATGCGTTATAACGTCATCCCATACTACGTAATGCGTTATAACGTCATCCCATATAACGTAATACGGTATAACGTCATCCCATATAACGTAATGCGATATAACGTCTACCCATATTACGTAACACGATATAACGTCACACCATATGACGTATTACGTTATAACGTCATACCGTATAACCTATTACGTTATAACGTCATACCATATAACGTAATTCGGTACAACGTCCTACCACATAACCTATTTACGTTATAACGTCATACCATATAACGTATTACGTTATAACGGCATTCCATATAACGTAATACGTTATAACGTCATCCCATATAACGTAATGCGTTATAACGTCTACCCATATTACGTAATACGATATAACGTCACGCCATATGACGTATTACGTTATAACGTCATACCGTATAACCTATTACGTTATAACGTCATACCATATAACGTAATACGTTATAACGTTATACCATATAACCTATTACGTTATAACGTCTTCCCATATAACGTAATACGTTATGACGTCATCCCATATAACGTAATACGGTATAACGTCATACCGTATAACCTATTTACGTTATACCGTCATACCATATAACGTATTACGTTATACCGTCATACCACATAAAATATTATGTTATAACGTCACACCATATAACGTAATACGTTATAATTTTATACCATATTTCCTATTACATTATAACGTCAGCCCATATAACGTAATATGTTATAATGTCATCCCATATTACGTAATACGTTATAACGTCATCCCATATAACGTAATACGGTATAACGTCATACCATATAACCTATTACGTTATAACGTCATCCCATATAACGTAATACGTTACAACGTCATCCCATATAACGTAATAAGTTATAACGTCATCCCATATAACGTAATACGGTATTTCGTCATACCATATAACCCATTTACGTTATAACGTCATACCATATAACGTAATACGGTATAACGTCGTACCATATAACCTATTTACGTTATAACGTCATGCCATATAACGTAATACGTTATAGCGTCATACCATATAACCTCATACGTTATAACGTCATCCCATATAACGTAATACGTTATAACGTCTTCCCATATAACGTAATACGTTATAACGTCATCCCATATAACGTAATACGGTATAACGTCATACCATATAACGTATTACGTTATACCGTCATATCATATAAAATATTATGTTATAACGTCACAGCATATAACGTAATACATTATAATTTTATACCATATAACCTATTACGTTATAACGTCTTCCCATATAACGTAATACGTTATAACGTCATCCCATATAACGTAATACGGTATAATGTCGTCCCATATAACGTATTACGTTATAACGTCATCCCGTATTACGTAATACGTTATAACGTCATCCCATATAACGTAATACGTTATAACGTCATACCATATAACGCAATACGTTATAACGTCGTCCCGTATAACGTAATACGTTATAACGTCATCCCAAATAACGTAATACGTTATAACGTCATCCCATATAACGCAATACGTTATAACGTCGTCCCACATAACGTAATACGTTATAGCGTCATACCATATAACGTAATGCGTTATAACGTCGACCCATATTACGTAATACGGTATAACGTCACACCATATAACGTAATTCGGTAAACGTCATACCATATAAGCTATTTACGTTATAACGTCATACCATATAACGTATTACGTTATAACGTCATACCATATAACCTATTACGTTATAACGTCATACCATATAACGTAATACGTTATAACGTTATACCATATAACCTATTACGTTATAGCGACATACCATATAACCTAATACGTTATAACGGTATTCCATATAACGTAATACGTTATAACGTTATACCATATAACCTATTACGTTATAACGTCATCCCATATTACGTAATACGTTATAACGTCATCCCATATAACGCAATACGTTATAACGTCGTCCCACATAACCTAATGAGTTATAACGCCATCCCATATTACGTAATGCGTTATAACGTCATCCCATATAACGAAATACGTTATAACGTCATCCCATATAACGTAATACGTTACGACGTCGTCCCATGTAACGTAATTCGGTATAACGTCATCCCATATAACGTAATAAGTTATGACGTCATCCCATATAACGTAATACGGTATAACGTCATACCATATAACCTATTTACGTTATGACGTCATACCATATAACGTATTACGTTATAACGTCATGCCATATAACCTATTTACGTTATGACGTCATACCATATAACGTATTACGTTATAACGTCATACCATATAACCTATTACGTTATAACGCCATCCCATATTACGCAATGCGTTATAACGTCATCCCATATAACGTAATACGGTATAACGTCATACCATATAACCTATTTACGTTATGACGTCATACCATATAACGTATTACGTTATAACGTCATACCATATAACCTATTACGGTATAACGTCACACCATATAACGTAATTCGGTATAACGTAATCCCATATTACGTAATGCGTTATAACGTCATCGCATATAACGTAATACGGTATAACGTCACACCATATAACGTAATTCGGTAAACGTCATACCATATAAGCTATTTACGTTATAACGTCATAGCATATAACGTATTACGTTATAACGTCATACCATATAACCTATTACGTTATAACGTCATACCATATAACGCAATACGTTATAACGTTATACCATATAACCTATTACGTTATAGCGACATACCATATAACCTAATACGTTATAACGGTATTCCATATAACGTAATACGTTATAACGTTACACCATATAACCTATTACGTTATAACGTCATCCCATATTACGTAATACGTTATAACGTCATCCCATATAACGCAATACGTTATAACGTCGTCCCACATAACCTAATGAGTTATAACGCCATCCCATATTACGTAATGCGTTATAACGTCATCCCATATAACGAAATACGTTATAACGTCATCCCATATAACGTAATACGGTATAACGTCATCCCATATAACGTAATGCGATATAACGTCTACCCATATTACGTAACACGATATAACGTCACACCATATAACGTATTACGTTATAACGTCATACCGTATAACCTATTACGTTATAACGTCATACCATATAACGTAATTCGGTACAACGTCCTACCACATAACCTATTTACGTTATAACGTCATACCATATAACGTATTACGTTATAACGGCATTCCATATAACGTAATACGTTATAACGTCATCCCATATAACGTAATGCGTTATAACGTCTACCCATATTACGTAATACGATATAACGTCACGCCATATGACGTATTACGTTATAACGTCATACCGTATAACCTATTACGTTATAACGTCATACCATATAACCTATTACGTTATAACGTCATACCATATAACGCAATACGTTATAACGTTATACCATATAACCTATTACGTTATAGCGACATACCATATAACCTAATACGTTATAACGGTATTCCATATAACGTAATACGTTATAACGTTACACCATATAACCTATTACGTTATAACGTCATCCCATATTACGTAATACGTTATAACGTCATCCCATATAACGCAATACGTTATAACGTCGTCCCACATAACCTAATGAGTTATAACGCCATCCCATATTACGTAATGCGTTATAACGTCATCCCATATAACGAAATACGTTATAACGTCATCCCATATAACGTAATACGTTACAACGTCGTCCCATATAACGTAATTCGGTATAACGTCATACCATATAACCCATTAAGTTATAACGTCATACCATATAACCTATTAGGTTGTAACGTCATACCATATAACGTAATACGTTACAACGTCATCCCATATAACGTAATAAGTTATAACGTCATGCCATATAACGTAATACGTTATAGCGTCATACCATATAACGTAATGCGTTATAACGTCATCACATATAACGTAATGCGTTATAACGCCATCCCATATAACGCAATACGTTATAACCTCGTCCCACATAACCTAATGCGTTATAACGTCATCCCATACTACGTAATGCGTTATAACGTCATCCCATATAACGTAATACGGTATAACGTCATCCCATATAACGTAATGCGATATAACGTCTACCCATATTACATAACACGATATAACGTCACACCATATGACGTATTACGTTATAACGTCATACCGTATAACCTATTACGTTATAACGTCATACCATATAACGTAATTCGGTACAACGTCCTACCACATAACCTATTTACGTTATAACGTCATACCATATAACGTATTACGTTATAACGGCATTCCATATAACGTAATACGTTATAACGTCATCCCATATAACGTAATGCGTTATAACGTCTACCCATATTACGTAATACGATATAACGTCACGCCATATGACGTATTACGTTATAACGTCATACCGTATAACCTATTACGTTATAACGTCATACCATATAACGTAATACGTTATAACGTTATACCATATAACCTATTACGTTATAACGTCTTCCCATATAACGTAATACGTTATGACGTCATCCCATATAACGTAATACGGTATAACGTCATACCGTATAACCTATTTACGTTATACCGTCATACCATATAACGTATTACGTTATACCGTCATACCACATAAAATATTATGTTATAACGTCACACCATATAACGTAATACGTTATAATTTTATACCATACTTCCTATTACGTTATAACGTCAGCCCATATAACGTAATATGTTATAATGTCATCCCATATTACGTAATACGTTATAACGTCATCCCATATAACGTAATACGGTATAACGTCATACCATATAACCTATTACGTTATAACGTCATCCCATATAACGTAATACGTTACAACGTCATCCCATATAACGTAATAAGTTATAACGTCATCCCATATAACGTAATACGGTATTTCGTCATACCATATAACCCATTTACGTTATAACGTCATACCATATAACGTAATACGGTATAACGTCATACCATATAACCTATTTACGTTATAACGTCATGCCATATAACGTAATACGTTATAGCGTCATACCATATAACCTCATACGTTATAACGTCATCCCATATAACGTAATACGTTATAACGTCTTCCCATATAACGTAATACGTTATAACGTCATCCCATATAACGTAATACGGTATAACGTCATACCATATAACGTATTACGTTATACCGTCATATCATATAAAATATTATGTTATAACGTCACAGCATATAACGTAATACATTATAATTTTATACCATATAACCTATTACGTTATAACGTCTTCCCATATAACGTAATACGTTATAACGTCATCCCATATAACGTAATACGGTATAATGTAGTCCCATATAACGTATTACGTTATAACGTCATCCCGTATTACGTAATACGTTATAACGTCATCCCATATAACGTAATACGTTATAACGTCATACCATATAACGCAATACGTTATAACGTCGTCCCGTATATCGTAATACGTTATAACGTGATCCCAAATAACGTAATACGTTATAACGTCATCCCATATAACGCAATACGTTATAACGTCGTCCCACATAACGTAATACGTTATAACGTCATCCCATATTACGTAATACGTTATAACGTCATCCCATATAACGCAATACGTTATAACGTCGTCCCACATAACCTAATGAGTTATAACGCCATCCCATATTACGTAATGCGTTATAACGTCATCCCATATAACGAAATACGTTATAACGTCATCCCATATAACGTAATACGTTACAACGTCGTCCCATATAACGTAATTCGGTATAACGTCATACCATATAACCCATTAAGTTATAACGTCATACCATATAACCTATTAGGTTATAACGTCATACCATATAACGTAATACGTTACAACGTCATCCCATATAACGTAATAAGTTATAACGTCATGCCATATAACGTAATACGTTATAGCGTCATACCATATAACGTAATGCGTTATAACGTCATCCCATATAACGTAATGCGTTATAACGCCATCCCATATAACGCAATACGTTATAACCTCGTCCCACATAACCTAATGCGTTATAACGTCATCCCATACTACGTAGTGCGTTATAACGTCATCCCATATAACGTAATACGGTATAACGTCATCCCATATAACGTAATGCGATATAACGTCTACCCATATTACGTAACACGATATAACGTCACACCATATGACGTATTACGTTATAACGTCATACCGTATAACCTATTACGTTATAACGTCATACCATATAACGTAATTCGGTACAACGTCCTACCACATAACCTATTTACGTTATAACGTCATACCATATAACGTATTACGTTATAACGGCATTCCATATTACGCAATGCGTTATAACGTCATCCCATATAACGTAATACGGTATAACGTCATACCATATAACCTATTACGTTATAACGCCATCCCATATTACGCAATGCGTTATAACGTCATCCCATATAACGTAATACGGTATAACGTCATACCATATAACCTATTACGGTATAACGTCACACCATATAACGTAATTCGGTATAACGTAATCCCATATTACGTAATGCGTTATAACGTCATCGCATATAACGTAATACGGTATAACGTCACACCATATAACGTAATTCGGTAAACGTCATACCATATAAGCTATTTACGTTATAACGTCATAGCATATAACGTATTACGTTATAACGTCATACCATATAACCTATTACGTTATAACGTCATACCATATAACGCAATACGTTATAACGTTATACCATATAACCTATTACGTTATAGCGACATACCATATAACCTAATACGTTATAACGGTATTCCATATAACGTAATACGTTATAACGTTACACCATATAACCTATTACGTTATAACGTCATCCCATATTACGTAATACGTTATAACGTCATCCCATATAACGCAATACGTTATAACGTCGTCCCACATAACCTAATGAGTTATAACGCCATCCCATATTACGTAATGCGTTATAACGTCATCCCATATAACGAAATACGTTATAACGTCATCCCATATAACGTAATACGTTACAACGTCGTCCCATATAACGTAATTCGGTATAACGTCATACCATATAACCTATTTACGTTATGACGTCATACCATATAACGTATTACGTTATAACGTCATACCATATAACCTATTACGTTATAACGCCATCCCATATTACGCAATGCGTTATAACGTCATCCCATATAACGTAATACGGTATAACGTCATACCATATAACCTATTTACGTTATGACGTCATACCATATAACGTATTACGTTATAACGTCATACCATATAACCTATTACGGTATAACGTCACACCATATAACGTAATTCGGTATAACGTAATCCCATATTACGTAATGCGTTATAACGTCATCGCATATAACGTAATACGGTATAACGTCACACCATATAACGTAATTCGGTAAACGTCATACCATATAAGCTATTTACGTTATAACGTCATAGCATATAACGTATTACGTTATAACGTCATACCATATAACCTATTACGTTATAACGTCATACCATATAACGCAATACGTTATAACGTTATACCATATAACCTATTACGTTATAGCGACATACCATATAACCTAATACGTTATAACGGTATTCCATATAACGTAATACGTTATAACGTTATACCATATAACCTATTACGTTATAACGTCATCCCATATTACGTAATACGTTATAACGTCATCCCATATAACGCAATACGTTATAACGTCGTCCCACATAACCTAATGAGTTATAACGCCATCCCATATTACGTAATGCGTTATAACGTCATCCTATATAACGAAATACGTTATAACGTCATCCCATATAACGTAATACGTTACAACGTCGTCCCATATAACGTAATTCGGTATAACGTCATACCATATAACCCATTAAGTTATAACGTCATACCATATAACCTATTAGGTTATAACGTCATACCATATAACGTAATACGTTACAACGTCATCCCATATAACATAATAAGTTATAACGTCATGCCATATAACGTAATACGTTATAGCGTCATACCATATAACGTAATGCGTTATAACGTCATCCCATATAACGTAATGCGTTATAACGCCATCCCATATAACGCAATACGTTATAACTTCGTCCCACATAACCTAATGCGTTATAACGTCATCCCATACTACGTAATGCGTTATAACGTCATCCCATATAACGTAATACGGTATAACGTCATCCCATATAACGTAATGCGATATAACGTCTACCCATATTACGTAACACGATATAACGTCACACCATATGACGTATTACGTTATAACGTCATACCGTATAACCTATTACGTTATAACGTCATACCATATAACGTAATTCGGTACAACGTCCTACCACATAACCTATTTACGTTATAACGTCATACCATATAACGTATTACGTTATAACGGCATTCCATATAACGTAATACGTTATAACGTCATCCCATATAACGTAATGCGTTATAACGTCTACCCATATTACGTAATACGATATAACGTCACGCCATATGACGTATTACGTTATAACGTCATACCGTATAACCTATTACGTTATAACGTCATCCCATATAACGTAATACGGTATAACGTCATCCCATATAACGTAATGCGATATAACGTCTACCCATATTACGTAACACGATATAACGTCACACCATATGACGTATTACGTTATAACGTCATACCGTATAACCTATTACGTTATAACGTCATACCATATAACGTAATTCGGTACAACGTCCTACCACATAACCTATTTACGTTATAACGTCATACCATATAACGTATTACGTTATAACGTCTTCCCATATAACGTAATACGTTATGACGTCATCCCATATAACGTAATACGGTATAACGTCATACCGTATAACCTATTTACGTTATACCGTCATACCATATAACGTATTACGTTATACCGTCATACCACATAAAATATTATGTTATAACGTCACACCATATAACGTAATACGTTATAATTTTATACCATATTTCCTATTACGTTATAACGTCAGCCCATATAACGTAATATGTTATAATGTCATCCCATATTACGTAATACGTTATAACGTCATCCCATATAACGTAATACGGTATAACGTCATACCATATAACCTATTACGTTATAACGTCATCCCATATAACGTAATACGTTACAACGTCATCCCATATAACGTAATAAGTTATAACGTCATCCCATATAACGTAATACGGTATTTCGTCATACCATATAACCCATTTACGTTATAACGTCATACCATATAACGTAATACGGTATAACGTCGTACCATATAACCTATTTACGTTATAACGTCATGCCATATAACGTAATACGTTATAGCGTCATACCATATAACCTCATACGTTATAACGTCATCCCATATAACGTAATACGTTATAACGTCTTCCCATATAACGTAATACGTTATAACGTCATCCCATATAACGTAATACGGTATAACGTCATACCATATAACGTATTACGTTATACCGTCATATCATATAAAATATTATGTTATAACGTCACAGCATATAACGTAATACATTATAATTTTATACCATATAACCTATTACGTTATAACGTCTTCCCATATAACGTAATACGTTATAACGTCATCCCATATAACGTAATACGGTATAATGTCGTCCCATATAACGTATTACGTTATAACGTCATCCCGTATTACGTAATACGTTATAACGTCATCCCATATAACGTAATACGTTATAACGTCATACCATATAACGCAATACGTTATAACGTCGTCCCGTATAACGTAATACGTTATAACGTCATCCCAAATAACGTAATACGTTATAACGTCATCCCATATAACGCAATACGTTATAACGTCGTCCCACATAACGTAATACGTTATAGCGTCATACCATATAACGTAATGCGTTATAACGTCGACCCATATTACGTAATACGGTATAACGTCACACCATATAACGTAATTCGGTAAACGTCATACCATATAAGCTATTTACGTTATAACGTCATACCATATAACGTATTACGTTATAACGTCATACCATATAACCTATTACGTTATAACGTCATACCATATAACGTAATACGTTATAACGTTATACCATATAACCTATTACGTTATAGCGACATACCATATAACCTAATACGTTATAACGGTATTCCATATAACGTAATACGTTATAACGTTATACCATATAACCTATTACGTTATAACGTCATCCCATATTACGTAATACGTTATAACGTCATCCCATATAACGCAATACGTTATAACGTCGTCCCACATAACCTAATGAGTTATAACGCCATCCCATATTACGTAATGCGTTATAACGTCATCCCATATAACGAAATACGTTATAACGTCATCCCATATAACGTAATACGTTACGACGTCGTCCCATGTAACGTAATTCGGTATAACGTCATCCCATATAACGTAATAAGTTATGACGTCATCCCATATAACGTAATACGGTATAACGTCATACCATATAACCTATTTACGTTATGACGTCATACCATATAACGTATTACGTTATAACGTCATGCCATATAACCTATTTACGTTATGACGTCATACCATATAACGTATTACGTTATAACGTCATACCATATAACCTATTACGTTATAACGCCATCCCATATTACGCAATGCGTTATAACGTCATCCCATATAACGTAATACGGTATAACGTCATACCATATAACCTATTTACGTTATGACGTCATACCATATAACGTATTACGTTATAACGTCATACCATATAACCTATTACGGTATAACGTCACACCATATAACGTAATTCGGTATAACGTAATCCCATATTACGTAATGCGTTATAACGTCATCGCATATAACGTAATACGGTATAACGTCACACCATATAACGTAATTCGGTAAACGTCATACCATATAAGCTATTTACGTTATAACGTCATAGCATATAACGTATTACGTTATAACGTCATACCATATAACCTATTACGTTATAGCGACATACCATATAACCTAATACGTTATAACGGTATTCCATATAACGTAATACGTTATAACGTTACACCATATAACCTATTACGTTATAACGTCATCCCATATTACGTAATACGTTATAACGTCATCCCATATAACGCAATACGTTATAACGTCGTCCCACATAACCTAATGAGTTATAACGCCATCCCATATTACGTAATGCGTTATAACGTCATCCCATATAACGAAATACGTTATAACGTCATCCCATATAACGTAATACGGTATAACGTCATCCCATATAACGTAATGCGATATAACGTCTACCCATATTACGTAACACGATATAACGTCACACCATATAACGTATTACGTTATAACGTCATACCGTATAACCTATTACGTTATAACGTCATACCATATAACGTAATTCGGTACAACGTCCTACCACATAACCTATTTACGTTATAACGTCATACCATATAACGTATTACGTTATAACGGCATTCCATATAACGTAATACGTTATAACGTCATCCCATATAACGTAATGCGTTATAACGTCTACCCATATTACGTAATACGATATAACGTCACGCCATATGACGTATTACGTTATAACGTCATACCGTATAACCTATTACGTTATAACGTCATACCATATAACCTATTACGTTATAACGTCATACCATATAACGCAATACGTTATAACGTTATACCATATAACCTATTACGTTATAGCGACATACCATATAACCTAATACGTTATAACGGTATTCCATATAACGTAATACGTTATAACGTTACACCATATAACCTATTACGTTATAACGTCATCCCATATTACGTAATACGTTATAACGTCATCCCATATAACGCAATACGTTATAACGTCGTCCCACATAACCTAATGAGTTATAACGCCATCCCATATTACGTAATGCGTTATAACGTCATCCCATATAACGAAATACGTTATAACGTCATCCCATATAACGTAATACGTTACAACGTCGTCCCATATAACGTAATTCGGTATAACGTCATACCATATAACCCATTAAGTTATAACGTCATACCATATAACCTATTAGGTTGTAACGTCATACCATATAACGTAATACGTTACAACGTCATCCCATATAACGTAATAAGTTATAACGTCATGCCATATAACGTAATACGTTATAGCGTCATACCATATAACGTAATGCGTTATAACGTCATCACATATAACGTAATACGGTATTTCGTCATACCATATAACCCATTTACGTTATAACGTCATACCATATAACGTAATACGGTATAACGTCATACCATATAACCTATTTACGTTATAACGTCATGCCATATAACGTAATACGTTATAGCGTCATACCATATAACCTCATACGTTATAACGTCATCCCATATAACGTAATACGTTATAACGTCTTCCCATATAACGTAATACGTTATAACGTCATCCCATATAACGTAATACGGTATAACGTCATACCATATAACGTATTACGTTATACCGTCATATCATATAAAATATTATGTTATAACGTCACAGCATATAACGTAATACATTATAATTTTATACCATATAACCTATTACGTTATAACGTCTTCCCATATAACGTAATACGTTATAACGTCATCCCATATAACGTAATACGGTATAATGTAGTCCCATATAACGTATTACGTTATAACGTCATCCCGTATTACGTAATACGTTATAACGTCATCCCATATAACGTAATACGTTATAACGTCATACCATATAACGCAATACGTTATAACGTCGTCCCGTATATCGTAATACGTTATAACGTGATCCCAAATAACGTAATACGTTATAACGTCATCCCATATAACGCAATACGTTATAACGTCGTCCCACATAACGTAATACGTTATAACGTCATCCCATATTACGTAATACGTTATAACGTCATCCCATATAACGCAATACGTTATAACGTCGTCCCACATAACCTAATGAGTTATAACGCCATCCCATATTACGTAATGCGTTATAACGTCATCCCATATAACGAAATACGTTATAACGTCATCCCATATAACGTAATACGTTACAACGTCGTCCCATATAACGTAATTCGGTATAACGTCATACCATATAACCCATTAAGTTATAACGTCATACCATATAACCTATTAGGTTATAACGTCATACCATATAACGTAATACGTTACAACGTCATCCCATATAACGTAATAAGTTATAACGTCATGCCATATAACGTAATACGTTATAGCGTCATACCATATAACGTAATGCGTTATAACGTCATCCCATATAACGTAATGCGTTATAACGCCATCCCATATAACGCAATACGTTATAACCTCGTCCCACATAACCTAATGCGTTATAACGTCATCCCATACTACGTAGTGCGTTATAACGTCATCCCATATAACGTAATACGGTATAACGTCATCCCATATAACGTAATGCGATATAACGTCTACCCATATTACGTAACACGATATAACGTCACACCATATGACGTATTACGTTATAACGTCATACCGTATAACCTATTACGTTATAACGTCATACCATATAACGTAATTCGGTACAACGTCCTACCACATAACCTATTTACGTTATAACGTCATACCATATAACGTATTACGTTATAACGGCATTCCATATAACGTAATACGTTATAACGTCATCCCATATAACGTAATGCGTTATAACGTCTACCCATATTACGTAATACGATATAACGTCACGCCATATGACGTATTAAGTTATAACGTCATACCGTATAACCTATTACGTTATAACGTCATACCATATAACGTAATACGTTATAACGTTATACCATATAACCTATTACGTTATAACGTCTTCCCATATAACGTAATACGTTATGACGTCATCCCATATAACGTAATACGGTATAACGTCATACCGTATAACCTATTTACGTTATACCGTCATACCATATAACGTATTACGTTATACCGTCATACCACATAAAATATTATGTTATAACGTCACACCATATAACGTAATACGTTATAATTTTATACCGTATTTCCTATTACGTTATAACGTCAGCCCATATAACGTAATATGTTATAATGCCATCCCATAATACGTAATACGTTATAACGTCATCCCATATAACGTAATACGGTATAACGTCATACCATATAACCTATTTACGTTATGACGTCATACCATATAACGTATTACGTTATAACGTCATACCATATAACCTATTTACGTTATGACGTCATACCATATAACGTATTACGTTATAACGTCATACCATATAACCTATTACGTTATAACGCCATCCCATATTACGCAATGCGTTATAACGTCATCCCATATAACGTAATACGGTATAACGTCATACCATATAACCTATTACGTTATAACGCCATCCCATATTACGCAATGCGTTATAACGTCATCCCATATAACGTAATACGGTATAACGTCATACCATATAACCTATTACGGTATAACGTCACACCATATAACGTAATTCGGTATAACGTAATCCCATATTACGTAATGCGTTATAACGTCATCGCATATAACGTAATACGGTATAACGTCACACCATATAACGTAATTCGGTAAACGTCATACCATATAAGCTATTTACGTTATAACGTCATAGCATATAACGTATTACGTTATAACGTCATACCATATAACCTATTACGTTATAACGTCATACCATATAACGCAATACGTTATAACGTTATACCATATAACCTATTACGTTATAGCGACATACCATATAACCTAATACGTTATAACGGTATTCCATATAACGTAATACGTTATAACGTCATCCCATATAACGTAATACGTTATAACGTCATACCATATAACGCAATACGTTATAACGTCGTCCCGTATATCGTAATACGTTATAACGTGATCCCAAATAACGTAATACGTTATAACGTCATCCCATATAACGCAATACGTTATAACGTCGTCCCACATAACGTAATACGTTATAACGTCATCCCATATTACGTAATACGTTATAACGTCATCCCATATAACGCAATACGTTATAACGTCGTCCCACATAACCTAATGAGTTATAACGCCATCCCATATTACGTAATGCGTTATAACGTCATCCCATATAACGAAATACGTTATAACGTCATCCCATATAACGTAATACGTTACAACGTCGTCCCATATAACGTAATTCGGTATAACGTCATACCATATAACCCATTAAGTTATAACGTCATACCATATAACCTATTAGGTTATAACGTCATACCATATAACGTAATACGTTACAACGTCATCCCATATAACGTAATAAGTTATAACGTCATGCCATATAACGTAATACGTTATAGCGTCATACCATATAACGTAATGCGTTATAACGTCATCCCATATAACGTAATGCGTTATAACGCCATCCCATATAACGCAATACGTTATAACCTCGTCCCACATAACCTAATGCGTTATAACGTCATCCCATACTACGTAGTGCGTTATAACGTCATCCCATATAACGTAATACGGTATAACGTCATCCCATATAACGTAATGCGATATAACGTCTACCCATATTACGTAACACGATATAACGTCACACCATATGACGTATTACGTTATAACGTCATACCGTATAACCTATTACGTTATAACGTCATACCATATAACGTAATTCGGTACAACGTCCTACCACATAACCTATTTACGTTATAACGTCATACCATATAACGTATTACGTTATAACGGCATTCCATATAACGTAATACGTTATAACGTCATCCCATATAACGTAATGCGTTATAACGTCTACCCATATTACGTAATACGATATAACGTCACGCCATATGACGTATTAAGTTATAACGTCATACCGTATAACCTATTACGTTATAACGTCATACCATATAACGTAATACGTTATAACGTTATACCATATAACCTATTACGTTATAACGTCTTCCCATATAACGTAATACGTTATGACGTCATCCCATATAACGTAATACGGTATAACGTCATACCGTATAACCTATTTACGTTATACCGTCATACCATATAACGTATTACGTTATACCGTCATACCACATAAAATATTATGTTATAACGTCACACCATATAACGTAATACGTTATAATTTTATACCGTATTTCCTATTACGTTATAACGTCAGCCCATATAACGTAATATGTTATAATGCCATCCCATATTACGTAATACGTTATAACGTCATCCCATATAACGTAATACGGTATAACGTCATACCATATAACCTATTTACGTTATGACGTCATACCATATAACGTATTACGTTATAACGTCATACCATATAACCTATTTACGTTATGACGTCATACCATATAACGTATTACGTTATAACGTCATACCATATAACCTATTACGTTATAACGCCATCCCATATTACGCAATGCGTTATAACGTCATCCCATATAACGTAATACGGTATAACGTCATACCATATAACCTATTACGTTATAACGCCATCCCATATTACGCAATGCGTTATAACGTCATCCCATATAACGTAATACGGTATAACGTCATACCATATAACCTATTACGGTATAACGTCACACCATATAACGTAATTCGGTATAACGTAATCCCATATTACGTAATGCGTTATAACGTCATCGCATATAACGTAATACGGTATAACGTCACACCATATAACGTAATTCGGTAAACGTCATACCATATAAGCTATTTACGTTATAACGTCATAGCATATAACGTATTACGTTATAACGTCATACCATATAACCTATTACGTTATAACGTCATACCATATAACGCAATACGTTATAACGTTATACCATATAACCTATTACGTTATAGCGACATACCATATAACCTAATACGTTATAACGGTATTCCATATAACGTAATACGTTATAACGTTACACCATATATCCTATTACGTTATAACGTCATCCCATATTACGTAATACGTTATAACGTCATCCCATATAACGCAATACGTTATAACGTCGTCCCACATAACCTAATGAGTTATAACGCCATCCCATATTACGTAATGCGTTATAACGTCATCCCATATAACGAAATACGTTATAACGTCATCCCATATAACGTAATACGTTACAACGTCGTCCCATATAACGTAATTCGGTATAACGTCATACCATATAACCTATTTACGTTATGACGTCATACCATATAACGTATTACGTTATAACGTCATACCATATAACCTATTACGTTATAACGCCATCCCATATTACGCAATGCGTTATAACGTCATCCCATATAACGTAATACGGTATAACGTCATACCATATAACCTATTTACGTTATGACGTCATACCATATAACGTATTACGTTATAACGTCATACCATATAACCTATTACGGTATAACGTCACACCATATAACGTAATTCGGTATAACGTAATCCCATATTACGTAATGCGTTATAACGTCATCGCATATAACGTAATACGGTATAACGTCACACCATATAACGTAATTCGGTAAACGTCATACCATATAAGCTATTTACGTTATAACGTCATAGCATATAACGTATTACGTTATAACGTCATACCATATAACCTATTACGTTATAACGTCATACCATATAACGCAATACGTTATAACGTTATACCATATAACCTATTACGTTATAGCGACATACCATATAACCTAATACGTTATAACGGTATTCCATATAACGTAATACGTTATAACGTTATACCATATAACCTATTACGTTATAACGTCATCCCATATTACGTAATACGTTATAACGTCATCCCATATAACGCAATACGTTATAACGTCGTCCCACATAACCTAATGAGTTATAACGCCATCCCATATTACGTAATGCGTTATAACGTCATCCCATATAACGAAATACGTTATAACGTCATCCCATATAACGTAATACGTTACAACGTCGTCCCATATAACGTAATTCGGTATAACGTCATACCATATAACCCATTAAGTTATAACGTCATACCATATAACCTATTAGGTTATAACGTCATACCATATAACGTAATACGTTACAACGTCATCCCATATAACATAATAAGTTATAACGTCATGCCATATAACGTAATACGTTATAGCGTCATACCATATAACGTAATGCGTTATAACGTCATCCCATATAACGTAATGCGTTATAACGCCATCCCATATAACGCAATACGTTATAACCTCGTCCCACATAACCTAATGCGTTATAACGTCATCCCATACTACGTAATGCGTTATAACGTCATCCCATATAACGTAATACGGTATAACGTCATCCCATATAACGTAATGCGATATAACGTCTACCCATATTACGTAACACGATATAACGTCACACCATATGACGTATTACGTTATAACGTCATACCGTATAACCTATTACGTTATAACGTCATACCATATAACGTAATTCGGTACAACGTCCTACCACATAACCTATTTACGTTATAACGTCATACCATATAACGTATTACGTTATAACGGCATTCCATATAACGTAATACGTTATAACGTAATCCCATATAACGTAATGCGTTATAACGTCTACCCATATTACGTAATACGATATAACGTCACGCCATATGACGTATTACGTTATAACGTCATACCGTATAACCTATTACGTTATAACGTCATACCATATAACGTAATACGTTATAACGTTATACCATATAACCTATTACGTTATAACGTCTTCCCATATAACGTAATACGTTATGACGTCATCCCATATAACGTAATACGGTATAACGTCATACCGTATAACCTATTTACGTTATACCGTCATACCATATAACGTATTACGTTATACCGTCATACCACATAAAATATTATGTTATAACGTCACACCATATAACGTAATACGTTATAATTTTATACCATATTTCCTATTACGTTATAACGTCAGCCCATATAACGTAATATGTTATAATGTCATCCCATATTACGTAATACGTTATAACGTCATCCCATATAACGTAATACGGTATAACGTCATACCATATAACCTATTACGTTATAACGTCATCCCATATAACGTAATACGTTACAACGTCATCCCATATAACGTAATAAGTTATAACGTCATCCCATATAACGTAATACGGTATTTCGTCATACCATATAACCCATTTACGTTATAACGTCATACCATATAACGTAATACGGTATAACGTCATACCATATAACCTATTTACGTTATAACGTCATGCCATATAACGTAATACGTTATAGCGTCATACCATATAACCTCATACGTTATAACGTCATCCCATATAACGTAATACGTTATAACGTCTTCCCATATAACGTAATACGTTATAACGTCATCCCATATAACGTAATACGGTATAACGTCATACCATATAACGTATTACGTTATACCGTCATATCATATAAAATATTATGTTATAACGTCACAGCATATAACGTAATACATTATAATTTTATACCATATAACCTATTACGTTATAACGTCTTCCCATATAACGTAATACGTTATAACGTCATCCCATATAACGTAATACGGTATAATGTCGTCCCATATAACGTATTACGTTATAACGTCATCCCGTATTACGTAATACGTTATAACGTCATCCCATATAACGTAATACGTTATAACGTCATACCATATAACGCAATACGTTATAACGTCGTCCCGTATATCGTAATACGTTATAACGTCATCCCAAATAACGTAATACGTTATAACGTCATCCCATATAACGCAATACGTTATAACGTCGTCCCACATAACGTAATACGTTATAGCGTCATACCATATAACGTAATGCGTTATAACGTCGACCCATATTACGTAATACGGTATAACGTCACACCATATAACGTAATTCGGTAAACGTCATACCATATAAGCTATTTACGTTATAACGTCATACCATATAACGTATTACGTTATAACGTCATACCATATAACCTATTACGTTATAACGTCATACCATATAACGTAATACGTTATAACGTTATACCATATAACCTATTACGTTATAGCGACATACCATATAACCTAATACGTTATAACGGTATTTCATATAACGTAATACGTTATAACGTTATACCATATAACCTATTACGTTATAACGTCATCCCATATTACGTAATACGTTATAACGTCATCCCATATAACGCAATACGTTATAACGTCGTCCCACATAACCTAATGAGTTATAACGCCATCCCATATTACGTAATGCGTTATAACGTCATCCCATATAACGAAATACGTTATAACGTCATCCCATATAACGTAATACGTTACGACGTCGTCCCATGTAACGTAATTCGGTATAACGTCATCCCATATAACGTAATAAGTTATGACGTCATCCCATATAACGTAATACGGTATAACGTCATACCATATAACCTATTTACGTTATGACGTCATACCATATAACGTATTACGTTATAACGTCATGCCATATAACCTATTTACGTTATGACGTCATACCATATAACGTATTACGTTATAACGTCATACCATATAACCTATTACGTTATAACGCCATCCCATATTACGCAATGCGTTATAACGTCATCCCATATAACGTAATACGGTATAACGTCATACCATATAACCTATTTACGTTATGACGTCATACCATATAACGTATTACGTTATAACGTCATACCATATAACCTATTACGGTATAACGTCACACCATATAACGTAATTCGGTATAACGTAATCCCATATTACGTAATGCGTTATAACGTCATCGCATATAACGTAATACGGTATAACGTCACACCATATAACGTAATTCGGTAAACGTCATACCATATAAGCTATTTACGTTATAACGTCATAGCATATAACGTATTACGTTATAACGTCATACCATATAACCTATTACGTTATAACGTCATACCATATAACGCAATACGTTATAACGTTATACCATATAACCTATTACGTTATAGCGACATACCATATAACCTAATACGTTATAACGGTATTCCATATAACGTAATACGTTATAACGTTACACCATATAACCTATTACGTTATAACGTCATCCCATATTACGTAATACGTTATAACGTCATCCCATATAACGCAATACGTTATAACGTCGTCCCACATAACCTAATGAGTTATAACGCCATCCCATATTACGTAATGCGTTATAACGTCATCCCATATAACGAAATACGTTATAACGTCATCCCATATAACGTAATACGTTACAACGTCGTCCCATATAACGTAATTCGGTATAACGTCATACCATATAACCCATTAAGTTATAACGTCATACCATATAACCTATTAGGTTATAACGTCATACCATATAACGTAATACGTTACAACGTCATCCCATATAACGTAATAAGTTATAACGTCATGCCATATAACGTAATACGTTATAGCGTCATACCATATAACGTAATGCGTTATAACGTCATCCCATATAACGTAATGCGTTATAACGCCATCCCATATAACGCAATACGTTATAACCTCGTCCCACATAACCTAATGCGTTATAACGTCATCCCATACTACGTAATGCGTTATAACGTCATCCCATATAACGTAATACGGTATAACGTCATCCCATATAACGTAATGCGATATAACGTCTACCCATATTACGTAACACGATATAACGTCACACCATATGACGTATTACGTTATAACGTCATACCGTATAACCTATTACGTTATAACGTCATACCATATAACGTAATTCGGTACAACGTCCTACCACATAACCTATTTACGTTATAACGTCATACCATATAACGTATTACGTTATAACGGCATTCCATATAACGTAATACGTTATAACGTCATCCCATATAACGTAATGCGTTATAACGTCTACCCATATTACGTAATACGATATAACGTCACGCCATATGACGTATTAAGTTATAACGTCATACCGTATAACCTATTACGTTATAACGTCATACCATATAACGTAATACGTTATAACGTTATACCATATAACCTATTACGTTATAACGTCTTCCCATATAACGTAATACGTTATGACGTCATCCCATATAACGTAATACGGTATAACGTCATACCGTATAACCTATTTACGTTATACCGTCATACCATATAACGTATTACGTTATACCGTCATACCACATAAAATATTATGTTATAACGTCACACCATATAACGTAATACGTTATAATTTTATACCGTATTTCCTATTACGTTATAACGTCAGCCCATATAACGTAATATGTTATAATGCCATCCCATATTACGTAATACGTTATAACGTCATCCCATATAACGTAATACGGTATAACGTCATACCATATAACCTATTTACGTTATGACGTCATACCATATAACGTATTACGTTATAACGTCATACCATATAACCTATTTACGTTATGACGTCATACCATATAACGTATTGCGTTATAACGTCATACCATATAACCTATTACGTTATAACGCCATCCCATATTACGCAATGCGTTATAACGTCATCCCATATAACGTAATACGGTATAACGTCATACCATATAACCTATTACGTTATAACGCCATCCCATATTACGCAATGCGTTATAACGTCATCCCATATAACGTAATACGGTATAACGTCATACCATATAACCTATTACGGTATAACGTCACACCATATAACGTAATTCGGTATAACGTAATCCCATATTACGTAATGCGTTATAACGTCATCGCATATAACGTAATACGGTATAACGTCACACCATATAACGTAATTCGGTAAACGTCATACCATATAAGCTATTTACGTTATAACGTCATAGCATATAACGTATTACGTTATAACGTCATACCATATAACCTATTACGTTATAACGTCATACCATATAACGCAATACGTTATAACGTTATACCATATAACCTATTACGTTATAGCGACATACCATATAACCTAATACGTTATAACGGTATTCCATATAACGTAATACGTTATAACGTTACACCATATAACCTATTACGTTATAACGTCATCCCATATTACGTAATACGTTATAACGTCATCCCATATAACGCAATACGTTATAACGTCGTCCCACATAACCTAATGAGTTATAACGCCATCCCATATTACGTAATGCGTTATAACGTCATCCCATATAACGAAATACGTTATAACGTCATCCCATATAACGTAATACGTTACAACGTCGTCCCATATAACGTAATTCGGTATAACGTCATACCATATAACCTATTTACGTTATGACGTCATACCATATAACGTATTACGTTATAACGTCATACCATATAACCTATTACGTTATAACGCCATCCCATATTACGCAATGCGTTATAACGTCATCCCATATAACGTAATACGGTATAACGTCATACCATATAACCTATTTACGTTATGACGTCATACCATATAACGTATTACGTTATAACGTCATACCATATAACCTATTACGGTATAACGTCACACCATATAACGTAATTCGGTATAACGTAATCCCATATTACGTAATGCGTTATAACGTCATCGCATATAACGTAATACGGTATAACGTCACACCATATAACGTAATTCGGTAAACGTCATACCATATAAGCTATTTACGTTATAACGTCATAGCATATAACGTATTACGTTATAACGTCATACCATATAACCTATTACGTTATAACGTCATACCATATAACGCAATACGTTATAACGTTATACCATATAACCTATTACGTTATAGCGACATACCATATAACCTAATACGTTATAACGGTATTCCATATAACGTAATACGTTATAACGTTATACCATATAACCTATTACGTTATAACGTCATCCCATATTACGTAATACGTTATAACGTCATCCCATATAACGCAATACGTTATAACGTCGTCCCACATAACCTAATGAGTTATAACGCCATCCCATATTACGTAATGCGTTATAACGTCATCCCATATAACGAAATACGTTATAACGTCATCCCATATAACGTAATACGTTACAACGTCGTCCCATATAACGTAATTCGGTATAACGTCATACCATATAACCCATTAAGTTATAACGTCATACCATATAACCTATTAGGTTATAACGTCATACCATATAACGTAATACGTTACAACGTCATCCCATATAACATAATAAGTTATAACGTCATGCCATATAACGTAATACGTTATAGCGTCATACCATATAACGTAATGCGTTATAACGTCATCCCATTTAACGTAATGCGTTATAACGCCATCCCATATAACGCAATACGTTATAACCTCGTCCCACATAACCTAATGCGTTATAACGTCATCCCATACTACGTAATGCGTTATAACGTCATCCCATATAACGTAATACGGTATAACGTCATCCCATATAACGTAATGCGATATAACGTCTACCCATATTACGTAACACGATATAACGTCACACCATATGACGTATTACGTTATAACGTCATACCGTATAACCTATTACGTTATAACGTCATACCATATAACGTAATTCGGTACAACGTCCTACCACATAACCTATTTACGTTATAACGTCATACCATATAACGTATTACGTTATAACGGCATTCCATATAACGTAATACGTTATAACGTCATCCCATATAACGTAATGCGTTATAACGTCTACCCATATTACGTAATACGATATAACGTCACGCCATATGACGTATTACGTTATAACGTCATACCGTATAACCTATTACGTTATAACGTCATACCATATAACGTAATACGTTATAACGTTATACCATATAACCTATTACGTTATAACGTCTTCCCATATAACGTAATACGTTATGACGTCATCCCATATAACGTAATACGGTATAACGTCATACCGTATAACCTATTTACGTTATACCGTCATACCATATAACGTATTACGTTATACCGTCATACCACATAAAATATTATGTTATAACGTCACACCATATAACGTAATACGTTATAATTTTATACCATATTTCCTATTACGTTATAACGTCAGCCCATATAACGTAATATGTTATAATGTCATCCCATATTACGTAATACGTTATAACGTCATCCCATATAACGTAATACGGTATAACGTCATACCATATAACCTATTACGTTATAACGTCATCCCATATAACGTAATACGTTACAACGTCATCCCATATAACGTAATAAGTTATAACGTCATCCCATATAACGTAATACGGTATTTCGTCATACCATATAACCCATTTACGTTATAACGTCATACCATATAACGTAATACGGTATAACGTCATAAGATATAACCTATTTACGTTATAACGTCATGCCATATAACGTAATACGTTATAGCGTCATACCATATAACCTCATACGTTATAACGTCATCCCATATAACGTAATACGTTATAACGTCTTCCCATATAACGTAATACGTTATAACGTCATCCCATATAACGTAATACGGTATAACGTCATACCATATAACGTATTACGTTATACCGTCATATCATATAAAATATTATGTTATAACGTCACAGCATATAACGTAATACATTATAATTTTATACCATATAACCTATTACGTTATAACGTCTTCCCATATAACGTAATACGTTATAACGTCATCCCATATAACGTAATACGGTATAATGTCGTCCCATATAACGTATTACGTTATAACGTCATCCCGTATTACGTAATACGTTATAACGTCATCCCATATAACGTAATACGTTATAACGTCATACCATATAACGCAATACGTTATAACGTCGTCCCGTATATCGTAATACGTTATAACGTCATCCCAAATAACGTAATACGTTATAACGTCATCCCATATAACGCAATACGTTATAACGTCGTCCCACATAACGTAATACGTTATAGCGTCATACCATATAACGTAATGCGTTATAACGTCGACCCATATTACGTAATACGGTATAACGTCACACCATATAACGTAATTCGGTAAACGTCATACCATATAAGCTATTTACGTTATAACGTCATACCATATAACGTATTACGTTATAACGTCATACCATATAACCTATTACGTTATAACGTCATACCATATAACGTAATACGTTATAACGTTATACCATATAACCTATTACGTTATAGCGACATACCATATAACCTAATACGTTATAACGGTATTCCATATAACGTAATACGTTATAACGTTATACCATATAACCTATTACGTTATAACGTCATCCCATATTACGTAATACGTTATAACGTCATCCCATATAACGCAATACGTTATAACGTCGTCCCACATAACCTAATGAGTTATAACGCCATCCCATATTACGTAATGCGTTATAACGTCATCCCATATAACGAAATACGTTATAACGTCATCCCATATAACGTAATACGTTACGACGTCGTCCCATGTAACGTAATTCGGTATAACGTCATCCCATATAACGTAATAAGTTATGACGTCATCCCATATAACGTAATACGGTATAACGTCATACCATATAACCTATTTACGTTATGACGTCATACCATATAACGTATTACGTTATAACGTCATGCCATATAACCTATTTACGTTATGACGTCATACCATATAACGTATTACGTTATAACGTCATACCATATAACCTATTACGTTATAACGCCATCCCATATTACGCAATGCGTTATAACGTCATCCCATATAACGTAATACGGTATAACGTCATACCATATAACCTATTTACGTTATGACGTCATACCATATAACGTATTACGTTATAACGTCATACCATATAACCTATTACGGTATAACGTCACACCATATAACGTAATTCGGTATAACGTAATCCCATATTACGTAATGCGTTATAACGTCATCGCATATAACGTAATACGGTATAACGTCACACCATATAACGTAATTCGGTAAACGTCATACCATATAAGCTATTTACGTTATAACGTCATAGCATATAACGTATTACGTTATAACGTCATACCATATAACCTATTACGTTATAACGTCATACCATATAACGCAATACGTTATAACGTTATACCATATAACCTATTACGTTATAGCGACATACCATATAACCTAATACGTTATAACGGTATTCCATATAACGTAATACGTTATAACGTTACACCATATAACCTATTACGTTATAACGTCATCCCATATTACGTAATACGTTATAACGTCATCCCATATAACGCAATACGTTATAACGTCGTCCCACATAACCTAATGAGTTATAACGCCATCCCATATTACGTAATGCGTTATAACGTCATCCCATATAACGAAATACGTTATAACGTCATCCCATATAACGTAATACGTTACAACGTCGTCCCATATAACGTAATTCGGTATAACGTCATACCATATAACCCATTAAGTTATAACGTCATACCATATAACCTATTAGGTTATAACGTCATACCATATAACGTAATACGTTACAACGTCATCCCATATAACGTAATAAGTTATAACGTCATGCCATATAACGTAATACGTTATAGCGTTATACCATATAACGTAATGCGTTATAACGTCATCCCATATAACGTAATGCGTTATAACGCCATCCCATATAACGCAATACGTTATAACCTCGTCCCACATAACCTAATGCGTTATAACGTCATCCCATACTACGTAATGCGTTATAACGTCATCCCATATAACGTAATACGGTATAACGTCATCCCATATAACGTAATGCGATATAACGTCTACCCATATTACGTAACACGATATAACGTCACACCATATGACGTATTACGTTATAACGTCATACCGTATAACCTATTACGTTATAACGTCATACCATATAACGTAATTCGGTACAACGTCCTACCACATAACCTATTTACGTTATAACGTCATACCATATAACGTATTACGTTATAACGGCATTCCATATAACGTAATACGTTATAACGTCATCCCATATAACGTAATGCGTTATAACGTCTACCCATATTACGTAATACGATATAACGTCACGCCATATGACGTATTAAGTTATAACGTCATACCGTATAACCTATTACGTTATAACGTCATACCATATAACGTAATACGTTATAACGTTATACCATATAACCTATTACGTTATAACGTCTTCCCATATAACGTAATACGTTATGACGTCATCCCATATAACGTAATACGGTATAACGTCATACCGTATAACCTATTTACGTTATACCGTCATACCATATAACGTATTACGTTATACCGTCATACCACATAAAATATTATGTTATAACGTCACACCATATAACGTAATACGTTATAATTTTATACCGTATTTCCTATTACGTTATAACGTCAGCCCATATAACGTAATATGTTATAATGCCATCCCATATTACGTAATACGTTATAACGTCATCCCATATAACGTAATACGGTATAACGTCATACCATATAACCTATTTACGTTATGACGTCATACCATATAACGTATTACGTTATAACGTCATACCATATAACCTATTTACGTTATGACGTCATACCATATAACGTATTACGTTATAACGTCATACCATATAACCTATTACGTTATAACGCCATCCCATATTACGCAATGCGTTATAACGTCATCCCATATAACGTAATACGGTATAACGTCATACCATATAACCTATTACGTTATAACGCCATCCCATATTACGCAATGCGTTATAACGTCATCCCATATAACGTAATACGGTATAACGTCATACCATATAACCTATTACGGTATAACGTCACACCATATAACGTAATTCGGTATAACGTAATCCCATATTACGTAATGCGTTATAACGTCATCGCATATAACGTAATACGGTATAACGTCACACCATATAACGTAATTCGGTAAACGTCATACCATATAAGCTATTTACGTTATAACGTCATAGCATATAACGTATTACGTTATAACGTCATACCATATAACCTATTACGTTATAACGTCATACCATATAACGCAATACGTTATAACGTTATACCATATAACCTATTACGTTATAGCGACATACCATATAACCTAATACGTTATAACGGTATTCCATATAACGTAATACGTTATAACGTTACACCATATAACCTATTACGTTATAACGTCATCCCATATTACGTAATACGTTATAACGTCATCCCATATAACGCAATACGTTATAACGTCGTCCCACATAACCTAATGAGTTATAACGCCATCCCATATTACGTAATGCGTTATAACGTCATCCCATATAACGAAATACGTTATAACGTCATCCCATATAACGTAATACGTTACAACGTCGTCCCATATAACGTAATTCGGTATAACGTCATACCATATAACCTATTTACGTTATGACGTCATACCATATAACGTATTACGTTATAACGTCATACCATATAACCTATTACGTTATAACGCCATCCCATATTACGCAATGCGTTATAACGTCATCCCATATAACGTAATACGGTATAACGTCATACCATATAACCTATTTACGTTATGACGTCATACCATATAACGTATTACGTTATAACGTCATACCATATAACCTATTACGGTATAACGTCACACCATATAACGTAATTCGGTATAACGTAATCCCATATTACGTAATGCGTTATAACGTCATCGCATATAACGTAATACGGTATAACGTCACACCATATAACGTAATTCGGTAAACGTCATACCATATAAGCTATTTACGTTATAACGTCATAGCATATAACGTATTACGTTATAACGTCATACCATATAACCTATTACGTTATAACGTCATACCATATAACGCAATACGTTATAACGTTATACCATATAACCTATTACGTTATAGCGACATACCATATAACCTAATACGTTATAACGGTATTCCATATAACGTAATACGTTATAACGTTATACCATATAACCTATTACGTTATAACGTCATCCCATATTACGTAATACGTTATAACGTCATCCCATATAACGCAATACGTTATAACGTCGTCCCACATAACCTAATGAGTTATAACGCCATCCCATATTACGTAATGCGTTATAACGTCATCCCATATAACGAAATACGTTATAACGTCATCCCATATAACGTAATACGTTACAACGTCGTCCCATATAACGTAATTCGGTATAACGTCATACCATATAACCCATTAAGTTATAACGTCATACCATATAACCTATTAGGTTATAACGTCATACCATATAACGTAATACGTTACAACGTCATCCCATATAACATAATAAGTTATAACGTCATGCCATATAACGTAATACGTTATAGCGTCATACCATATAACGTAATGCGTTATAACGTCATCCCATATAACGTAATGCGTTATAACGCCATCCCATATAACGCAATACGTTATAACCTCGTCCCACATAACCTAATGCGTTATAACGTCATCCCATACTACGTAATGCGTTATAACGTCATCCCATATAACGTAATACGGTATAACGTCATCCCATATAACGTAATGCGATATAACGTCTACCCATATTACGTAACACGATATAACGTCACAACATATGACGTATTACGTTATAACGTCATACCGTATAACCTATTACGTTATAACGTCATACCATATAACGTAATTCGGTACAACGTCCTACCACATAACCTATTTACGTTATAACGTCATACCATATAACGTATTACGTTATAACGGCATTCCATATAACGTAATACGTTATAACGTCATCCCATATAACGTAATGCGTTATAACGTCTACCCATATTACGTAATACGATATAACGTCACGCCATATGACGTATTACGTTATAACGTCATACCGTATAACCTATTACGTTATAACGTCATACCATATAACGTAATACGTTATAACGTTATACCATATAACCTATTACGTTATAACGTCTTCCCATATAACGTAATACGTTATGACGTCATCCCATATAACGTAATACGGTATAACGTCATACCGTATAACCTATTTACGTTATACCGTCATACCACATAACGTATTACGTTATAACGTCATACCACATAAAATATTATGTTATAACGTCACACCATATAACGTAATACGTTATAATTTTATACCATATTTCCTATTACGTTATAACGTCAGCCCATATAACGTAATATGTTATAATGTCATCCCATATTACGTAATACGTTATAACGTCATCCCATATAACGTAATACGGTATAACGTCATACCATATAACCTATTACGTTATAACGTCATCCCATATAACGTAATACGTTACAACGTCATCCCATATAACGTAATACGGTATAACGTCATACCATATAACCTATTTACGTTATGACGTCATACCATATAACGTATTACGTTATAACGTCATACCATATAACCTATTACGGTATAACGTCACACCATATAACGTAATTCGGTATAACGTAATCCCATATTACGTAATGCGTTATAACGTCATCGCATATAACGTAATACGGTATAACGTCACACCATATAACGTAATTCGGTAAACGTCATACCATATAAGCTATTTACGTTATAACGTCATAGCATATAACGTATTACGTTATAACGTCATACCATATAACCTATTACGTTATAACGTCATACCATATAACGCAATACGTTATAACGTTATACCATATAACCTATTACGTTATAGCGACATACCATATAACCTAATACGTTATAACGGTATTCCATATAACGTAATACGTTATAACGTTACACCATATAACCTATTACGTTATGACGTCATCCCATATTACGTAATACGTTATAACGTCATCCCATATAACGCAATACGTTATAACGTCGTCCCACATAACCTAATGAGTTATAACGCCATCCCATATTACGTAATGCGTTATAACGTCATCCCATATAACGAAATACGTTATAACGTCATCCCATATAACGTAATACGGTATAACGTCATCCCATATAACGTAATGCGATATAACGTCTACCCATATTACGTAACACGATATAACGTCACACCATATAACGTATTACGTTATAACGTCATACCGTATAACCTATTACGTTATAACGTCATACCATATAACGTAATTCGGTACAACGTCCTACCACATAACCTATTTACGTTATAACGTCATACCATATAACGTATTACGTTATAACGGCATTCCATATAACGTAATACGTTATAACGTCATCCCATATAACGTAATGCGTTATAACGTCTACCCATATTACGTAATACGATATAACGTCACGCCATATGACGTATTACGTTATAACGTCATACCGTATAACCTATTACGTTATAACGTCATACCATATAACCTATTACGTTATAACGTCATACCATATAACGCAATACGTTATAACGTTATACCATATAACCTATTACGTTATAGCGACATACCATATAACCTAATACGTTATAACGGTATTCCATATAACGTAATACGTTATAACGTTACACCATATAACCTATTACGTTATAACGTCATCCCATATTACGTAATACGTTATAACGTCATCCCATATAACGCAATACGTTATAACGTCGTCCCACATAACCTAATGAGTTATAACGCCATCCCATATTACGTAATGCGTTATAACGTCATCCCATATAACGAAATACGTTATAACGTCATCCCATATAACGTAATACGTTACAACGTCGTCCCATATAACGTAATTCGGTATAACGTCATACCATATAACCCATTAAGTTATAACGTCATACCATATAACCTATTAGGTTGTAACGTCATACCATATAACGTAATACGTTACAACGTCATCCCATATAACGTAATAAGTTATAACGTCATGCCATATAACGTAATACGTTATAGCGTCATACCATATAACGTAATGCGTTATAACGTCATCACATATAACGTAATGCGTTATAACGCCATCCCATATAACGCAATACGTTATAACCTCGTCCCACATAACCTAATGCGTTATAACGTCATCCCATACTACGTAATGCGTTATAACGTCATCCCATATAACGTAATACGGTATAACGTCATCCCATATAACGTAATGCGATATAACGTCTACCCATATTACGTAACACGATATAACGTCACACCATATGACGTATTACGTTATAACGTCATACCGTATAACCTATTACGTTATAACGTCATACCATATAACGTAATTCGGTACAACGTCCTACCACATAACCTATTTACGTTATAACGTCATACCATATAACGTATTACGTTATAACGGCATTCCATATAACGTAATACGTTATAACGTCATCCCATATAACGTAATGCGTTATAACGTCTACCCATATTACGTAATACGATATAACGTCACGCCATATGACGTATTACGTTATAACGTCATACCGTATAACCTATTACGTTATAACGTCATACCATATAACGTAATACGTTATAACGTTATACCATATAACCTATTACGTTATAACGTCTTCCCATATAACGTAATACGTTATGACGTCATCCCATATAACGTAATACGGTATAACGTCATACCGTATAACCTATTTACGTTATACCGTCATACCATATAACGTATTACGTTATACCGTCATACCACATAAAATATTATGTTATAACGTCACACCATATAACGTAACACGTTATAATTTTATACCATATATCCTATTACGTTATAACGTCAGCCCATATAACGTAATATGTTATAATGTCATCCCATATTACGTAATACGTTATAACGTCATCCCATATAACGTAATACGGTATAACGTCATACCATATAACCTATTACGTTATAACGTCATCCCATATAACGTAATACGTTACAACGTCATCCCATATAACGTAATAAGTTATAACGTCATCCCATATAACGTAATACGGTATTTCGTCATACCATATAACCCATTTACGTTATAACGTCATACCATATAACGTAATACGGTATAACGTCATACCATATAACCTATTTACGTTATAACGTCATGCCATATAACGTAATACGTTATAGCGTCATACCATATAACCTCATACGTTATAACGTCATCCCATATAACGTAATACGTTATAACGTCTTCCCATATAACGTAATACGTTATAACGTCATCCCATATAACGTAATACGGTATAACGTCATACCATATAACGTATTACGTTATACCGTCATACCATATAAAATATTATGTTATAACGTCACAGCATATAACGTAATACATTATAATTTTATACCATATAACCTATTACGTTATAACGTCTTCCCATATAACGTAATACGTTATAACGTCATCCCATATAACGTAATACGGTATAATGTCGTCCCATATAACGTATTACGTTATAACGTCATCCCGTATTACGTAATACGTTATAACGTCATCCCATATAACGTAATACGTTATAACGCCATACCATATAACGCAATACGTTATAACGTCGTCCCGTATATCGTAATACGTTATAACGTCATCCCAAATAACGTAATACGTTATAACGTCATCCCATATAACGCAATACGTTATAACGTCGTCCCACATAACGTAATACGTTATAGCGTCATACCATATAACGTAATGCGTTATAACGTCGACCCATATTACGTAATACGGTATAACGTCACACCATATAACGTAATTCGGTAAACGTCATACCATATAAGCTATTTACGTTATAACGTCATACCATATAACGTATTACGTTATAACGTCATACCATATAACCTATTACGTTATAACGTCATACCATATAACGTAATACGTTATAACGTTATACCATATAACCTATTACGTTATAGCGACATACCATATAACCTAATACGTTATAACGGTATTCCATATAACGTAATACGTTATAACGTTATACCATATAACCTATTACGTTATAACGTCATCCCATATTACGTAATACGTTATAACGTCATCCCATATAACGCAATACGTTATAACGTCGTCCCACATAACCTAATGAGTTATAACGCCATCCCATATTACGTAATGCGTTATAACGTCATCCCATATAACGAAATACGTTATAACGTCATCCCATATAACGTAATACGTTACAACGTCCTCCCATGTAACGTAATTCGGTATAACGTCATCCCATATAACGTAATAAGTTATAACGTCATGCCATATAACGTAATACGTTATAGCGTCATACCATATAACGTAATGCGTTATAACGTCATCCCATATAACGTAATGCGTTATAACGCCATCCCATATAACTCAATACGTTATAACCTCGCCCACATAACCTAATGCGTTATAACGTCATACCATACTACGTAATGCGTTATAACGTCATCCCATATAACGTAATACGCTATAACGTCATCCCATATAACGTAATGCGATATAACGTCTACCCATATTACGTAACACGATATAACGTCACACCATATGACGTATTACGTTATAACGTCATACCGTATAACCTATTACGTTATAACGTCATACCATATAACGTAATTCGGTACAACGTCCTACCACATAACCTATTTACGTTATAACGTCATACCATATAACGTATTACGTTATAACGGCATTCCATATAACGTTATACGTTATAACGTCATCCGATATAACGTAATGCGTTATAACGTCTACCCATATTACGTAATACGATATAACGTCACGCCATATGACGTATTTCGTTATAACGTCATACCGTATAACCTATTACGTTATAACGTCATACCATATAACGTAATACGTTATAACGTTATACCATATAACCTATTACGTTATAACGTCTTCCCATATAACGTAATACGTTATAACGTCATCCCATATAACGTAATACGGTATAACGTCATACCGTATAACCTATTTACGTTATACCGTCATACCATATAACGTATTACGTTATACCGTCATACCATATAAAATATTATGTTATAACGTCACACTATATAACGTAATACGTTATAATTTTATACCATATATCCTATTACGTTATAACGTCAGCCCATATGACGTAATATGTTATAATGTCATCCCATATTACGTAATACGTTATAACGTCATCCCATATAACGCAATACGTTATAACGTCGTCCCACATAACGTAATACGTTATAGCGTCATACCATATAACGTAATGCGTTATAACGTCGACCCATATTACGTAATACGATATAACGTCATCCCATATAACATAATAGGTTATAATGTCATCCCATATAACGTAATACGGTATTTCGTCATACCATATAACCCATTTACGTTATAACGTCATACCATATAACGTAATACGGTACAACGTCATACCATATAACCTATTTACGTTATAACGTCATGCCATATAACGTAATACGTTATAGCGTCATACCATATAACCTCATACGTTGTAACGTCATCCCATATAACGTAATACGTTATAACGTCTTCCCATATAACGTAATACGTTATAACGTCATCCCATATAACGTAATACGGTATAACGTCATACCATATAACCTATTTACGTTATAACGTCATACCATATAACGTATTACGTTATACCGTCATACCATATAAAATATTATGTTATAACGTCACAGCATATAACGTAATACATTATAATTTTATACCATATAACCTATTACGTTATAACGTCTTCCCATATAACGTAATACGTTATAACGTCATCCCATATAACGTAATACGGTATAATGTCGTCCCATATAACGTATTACGTTATAACGTCATCCCGTATTACGTAATACGTTATAACGTCATCCCATATAACGTAATACGGTATAACGTCATCCCATATAACGTAATGCGATATAACGTCTACCCATATTACGTAACACGATATAACGTCACACCATATGACGTATTACGTTATAACGTCATACCGTATAACCTATTACGTTATAACGTCATACCATATAACGTAATTCGGTACAACGTCCTACCACATAACCTATTTACGTTATAACGTCATACCATATAACGTATTACGTTATAACGGCATTCCATATAACGTTATACGTTATAACGTCATCCCATATAACGTAATGCGTTATAACGTCTACCCATATTACGTAATACGATATAACGTCACGCCATATGACGTATTACGTTATAACGTCATACCGTATAACCTATTACGTTATAACGTCATACCATATAACGTAATACGTTATAACGTTATACCATATAACCTATTACGTTATAACGTCTTCCCATATAACGTAATACGTTATAACGTCATCCCATATAACGTAATACGGTATAACGTCATACCGTATAACCTATTTACGTTATACCGTCATACCATATAACGTATTACGTTATACCGTCATACCATATAAAATATTATGTTATAACGTCACACCATATAACGTAATACGTTATAATTTTATACCATATATCCTATTACGTTATAACGTCAGCCCATATGACGTAATATGTTATAATGTCATCCCATATTACGTAATACGTTATAACGTCATCCCATATAACGTAATACGGTATAACGTCATACCATATAACCTATTACGTTATAACGTCATCCCATATAACGTAATACGTTACAACGTCATCCCATATAACGTAATAAGTTATAATGTCATCCCATATAACGTAATACGGTATTTCGTCATACCATATAACCCATTTACGTTATAACGTCATACCATATAACGTAATACGGTATAACGTCATACCATATAACCTATTTACGTTATAACGTCATGCCATATAACGTAATACGTTATAGCGTCATACCATATAACCTCATACGTTATAACGTCATCCCATATAACGTAATACGTTATAACGTCTTCCCATATAACGTAATACGTTATAACGTCATACCATATAACGCAATACGTTATAACGTCGTCCCACATAACGTAATACGTTATAGCGTCATACCATATAACGTAATGCGTTATAACGTCGACCCATATTACGTAATACGATATAACGTCACACCATATGACGTATTACGTTATAACGTCATACCGTATAACCTATTACGTTATAACGTCATACCATATAACGTAATACGTTATAACGTTATACCATATAAAATATTACGTTATAACGTCATACCATATAACGTATTACGTTATAACGTCATACCATATAACCTATTACGTTATAACGTCATACCATATAACGTAATACGTTATAACGTTATACCATATAACCTATTACGTTATAGCGACATACCATATAACCTAATACGTTATAACGGTATTCCATATAACGTAATACGTTATAACGTTATACCATATAACCTATTACGTTATAACGTCATCCCATATAACGTAATACGTTATAACGTCATCCCATATAACGTAATACGTTATAACGTCATCCCATATAACGCAATACGTTATAACGTCGTCCGGCATAACGTAATACGTTATAGCGTCATACCATATAACGTAATGCGTTATAACGTCATCCCATATAACGTAATGCGTTATAACGCCATCCCATATAACTCAATACGTTATAACCTCGTCCCACATAACCTAATGCGTTATAACGTCATCCCATACTACGTAATGCGTTATAACGTCATCCCATATAACGTAATACGGTATAACGTCATCCCATATAACGTAATGCGATATAACGTCTACCCATATTACGTAACACGATATAACGTCACACCATATGACGTATTACGTTATAACGTCATACCGTATAACCTATTACGTTATAACGTCATACCATATAACGTAATTCGGTACAACGTCCTACCACATAACCTATTTACGTTATAACGTCATACCATATAACGTATTACGTTATAACGGCATTCCATATAACGTTATACGTTATAACGTCATCCCATATAACGTAATGCGTTATAACGTCTACCCATATTACGTAATACGATATAACGTCACGCCATATGACGTATTACGTTATAACGTCATACCGTATAACCTATTACGTTATAACGTCATACCATATAACGTAATACGTTATAACGTTATACCATATAACCTATTACGTTATAACGTCATCCCATATAACGTAATACGTTATAACGTTTTCCCATATAACGTAATACGTTATAACGTCATCCCATATAACGTAATACGGTATAACGTCATACCATATAACCTATTTACGTTATAACGTCATACCATATAACGTATTACGTTATACCGTCATACCATATAAAATATTATGTTATAACGTCACAGCATATAACGTAATACATTATAATTTTATACCATATAACCTATTACGTTATAACGTCTTCCCATATAACGTAATACGTTATAACGTCATCCCATATAACGTAATACGGTATAATGTCGTCCCATATAACGTATTACGTTATAACGTCATCCCGTATTACGTAATACGTTATAACGTCATCCCATATAACGTAATACATTATAACGTCATACCATATAACGCAATACGTTATAACGTCGTCCCGTATATCGTAATACGTTATAACGTCATCCCAAATAACGTAATACGTTATAACGTCATCCCATATAACGCAATACGTTATAACGTCGTCCCACATAACGTAATACGTTATAGCGTCATACCATATAACGTAATGCGTTATAACGTCGACCCATATTACGTAATACGGTATAACGTCACACCATATAACGTAATTCGGTAAACGTCATACCATATAAGCTATTTACGTTATAACGTCATACCATATAACGTATTACGTTATAACGTCATACCATATAACCTATTACGTTATAACGTCATACCATATAACGTAATACGTTATAACGTTATACCATATAACTTATTACGTTATAGCGACATACCATATAACCTAATACGTTATAACGGTATTCCATATAACGTAATACGTTATAACGTTATACCATATAACCTATTACGTTATAACGTCATCCCATATTACGTAATACGTTATAACGTCATCCCATATAACGCAATACGTTATAACGTCGTCCCACATAACCTAATGAGTTATAACGCCATCCCATATTACGTAATGCGTTATAACGTCATCCCATATAACGAAATACGTTATAACGTCATCCCATATAACGTAATACGTTACAACGTCGTCCCATATAACGTAATTCGGTATAACGTCATCCCATATAGCGTAATAAGTTATAACGTCATGCCATATAACGTAATACGTTATAGCGTCATACCATATAACGTAATGCGTTATAACGTCATCCCATATAACGTAATGCGTTATAACGCCATCCCATATAACTCAATACGTTATAACCTCGTCCCACATAACCTAATGCGTTATAACGTCATCCCATACTACGTAATGCGTTATAACGTCATCCCATATAACGTAATACGGTATAACGTCATCCCATATAACGTAATGCGATATAACGTCTACCCATATTACGTAACACGATATAACGTCACACCATATGACGTATTACGTTATAACGTCATACCGTATAACCTATTACGTTATAACGTCATACCATATAACGTAATTCGGTACAACGTCCTACCACATAACCTATTTACGTTATAACGTCATACCATATAACGTATTACGTTATAACGGCATTCCATATAACGTTATACGTTATAACGTCATCCCATATAACGTAATGCGTTATAACGTCTACCCATATTACGTAATACGATATAACGTCACGCCATATGACGTATTACGTTATAACGTCATACCGTATAACCTATTACGTTATAACGTCATACCATATAACGTAATACGTTATAACGTTATACCATATAACCTATTACGTTATAACGTCTTCCCATATAACGTAATACGTTATAACGTCATCCCATATAACGTAATACGGCATAACGTCATACCGTATAACCTATTTACGTTATACCGTCATACCATATAACGTAATACGTTATACCGTCATACCATATAAAATATTATGTTATAACGTCACACCATATAACGTAATACGTTATAATTTTATACCATATATCCTATTACGTTATAACGTCAGCCCATATGACGTAATATGTTATAATGTCATCCCATATTACGTAATACGTTATAACGTCATCCCATATAACGTAATACGGTATAACGTCATACCATATAACCTATTACGTTATAACGTCATCCCATGTAACGTAATACGTTATAACGTCATCCCATATAACGTAATACGTTATAACGTCATCCCATATAACGTAATACGTTATAACGTCATCCCATATAACGCAATACGTTATAACGTCGTCCGACATAACGTAATACGTTATAGCGTCATACCATATAACGTAATGCGTTATAACGTCATCCCATATAACGTAATGCGTTATAACGCCATCCCATATAACTCAATACGTTATAACCTCGTCCCACATAACCTAATGCGTTATAACGTCATCCCATACTACGTAATGCGTTATAACGTCATCCCATATAACGTAATACGGTATAACGTCATCCCATATAACGTAATGCGATATAACGTCTACCCATATTACGTAACACGATATAACGTCACACCATATGACGTATTACGTTATAACGTCATACCGTATAACCTATTACGTTATAACGTCATACCATATAACGTAATTCGGTACAACGTCCTACCACATAACCTATTTACGTTATAACGTCATACCATATAACGTATTACGTTATAACGGCATTCCATATAACGTTATACGTTATAACGTCATCCCATATAACGTAATGCGTTATAACGTCTACCCATATTACGTAATACGATATAACGTCACGCCATATGACGTATTACGTTATAACGTCATACCGTATAACCTATTACGTTATAACGTCATACCATATAACGTAATACGTTATAACGTTATACCATATAACCTATTACGTTATAACGTCTTCCCATATAACGTAATACGTTATAACGTCATCCCATATAACGTAATACGGCATAACGTCATACCGTATAACCTATTTACGTTATACCGTCATACCATATAACGTATTACGTTATACCGTCATACCATATAAAATATTATGTTATAACGTCACACCATATAACGTAATACGTTATAATTTTATACCACATATCCTATTACGTTATAACGTCAGCCCATATGACGTAATATGTTATAATGTCATCCCATATTACGTAATACGTTATAACGTCATCCCATATAACGTAATACGGTATAACGTCATACCATATAACCTATTACGTTATAACGTCATCCCATGTAACGTAATACGTTATAACGTCATCCCATATAACGTAATACGTTATAACGTCATCGCATATAACGTAATACGTTATAACGTCATCCCATATAACGCAATACGTTATAACGTCGTCCGACATAACGTAATACGTTATAGCGTCATACCATATAACGTAATGCGTTATAACGTCATCCCATATAACGTAATGCGTTATAACGCCATCCCATATAACGTAATACGGTATAATGTCGTCCCATATAACGTATTACGTTATAACGTCATCCCGTATTACGTAATACGTTATAACGTCATCCCATATAACGTAATACGGTATAACGTCATCCCATATAACGTAATGCGATATAACGTCTACCCATATTACGTAACACGATATAACGTCACACCATATGACGTATTACGTTATAACGTCATACCGTATAACCTATTACGTTATAACGTCATACCATATAACGTAATTCGGTACAACGTCCTACCACATAACCTATTTACGTTATAACGTCATACCATATAACGTATTACGTTATAACGGCATTCCATATAACGTTATACGTTATAACGTCATCCCATATAACGTAATGCGTTATAACGTCTACCCATATTACGTAATACGATATAACGTCACGCCATATGACGTATTACGTTATAACGTCATACCGTATAACCTATTACGTTATAACGTCATACCATATAACGTAATACGTTATAACGTTATACCATATAACCTATTACGTTATAACGTCTTCCCATATAACGTAATACGTTATAACGTCATCCCATATAACGTAATACGGTATAACGTCATACCGTATAACCTATTTACGTTATACCGTCATACCATATAACGTATTACGTTATACCGTCATACCATATAAAATATTATGTTATAACGTCACACCATATAACGTAATACGTTATAATTTTATACCATATATCCTATTACGTTATAACGTCAGCCCATATGACGTAATATGTTATAATGTCATCCCATATTACGTAATACGTTATAACGTCATCCCATATAACGTAATACGGTATAACGTCATACCATATAACCTATTACGTTATAACGTCATCCCATATAACGTAATACGTTACAACGTCATCCCATATAACGTAATAAGTTATAATGTCATCCCATATAACGTAATACGGTATTTCGTCATACCATATAACCCATTTACGTTATAACGTCATACCATATAACGTAATACGGTATAACGTCATACCATATAACCTATTTACGTTATAACGTCATGCCATATAACGTAATACGTTATAGCGTCATACCATATAACCTCATACGTTATAACGTCATCCCATATAACGTAATACGTTATAACGTCTTCCCATATAACGTAATACGTTATAACGTCATCCCATATAACGTAATACGGTATAACGTCATACCATATAACCTATTTACGTTATAACGTCATACCATATAACGTATTACGTTATACCGTCATACCATATAAAATATTATGTTATAACGTCACAGCATATAACGTAATACATTATAATTTTATACCATATAACCTATTACGTTATAACGTCTTCCCATATAACGTAATACGTTATAACGTCATCCCATATAACGTAATACGGTATAATGTCGTCCCATATAACGTATTACGTTATAACGTCATCCCGTATTACGTAATACGTTATAACGTCATCCCATATAACGTAATACGTTATAACGTCATACCATATAACGCAATACGTTATAACGTCGTCCCACATAACGTAATACGTTATAGCGTCATACCATATAACGTAATGCGTTATAACGTCGACCCATATTACGTAATACGATATAACGTCACACCATATGACGTATTACGTTATAACGTCATACCGTATAACCTATTACGTTATAACGTCATACCATATAACGTAATACGTTATAACGTTATACCATATAAAATATTACGTTATAACGTCATCCCATGTAACGTAATACGTTATAACGTCATCCCATATAACGTAATACGTTATAACGTCATCCCATATAACGTAATACGTTATAACGTCATCCCATATAACGCAATACGTTATAACGTCGTCCGACATAACGTAATACGATATAGCGTCATCCCATATTACGTAATGCGTTATAACGTCATCCCATATAACGTAATACGGTATAACGTCATACCATATAACGTATTACGTTATACCGTCATACCATATAAAATATTATGTTATAACGTCACAGCATATAACGTAATACATTATAATTTTATACCATATAACCTATTACGTTATAACGTCTTCCCATATAACGTAATACGTTATAACGTCATCCCATATAACGTAATACGGTATAATGTCGTCCCATATAACGTATTACGTTATAACGTCATCCCGTATTACGTAATACGTTATAACGTCATCCCATATAACGTAATACGTTATAACGTCATACCATATAACGCAATACGTTATACCGTCATACCATATAAAATATTATGTTATAACGTCACAGCATATAACGTAATACATTATAATTTTATACCATATAACCTATTACGTTATAACGTCTTCCCATATAACGTAATACGTTATAACGTCATCCCATATAACGTAATACGGTATAATGTCGTCCCATATAACGTATTACGTTATAACGTCATCCCGTATTACGTAATACGTTATAACGTCATCCCATATAACGTAATACGTTATAACGTCATACCATATAACGCAATACGTTATAACGTCGTCCCGTATATCGTAATACGTTATAACGTCATCCCAAATAACGTAATACGTTATAACGTCATCCCATATAACGCAATACGTTATAACGTCGTCCCACATAACGTAATACGTTATAGCGTCATACCATATAACGTAATGCGTTATAACGTCGACCCATATTACGTAATACGATATAACGTCACACCATATGACGTATTACGTTATAACGTCATACCGTATAACCTATTACGTTATAACGTCATACCATATAACGTAATACGTTATAACGTTATACCATATAACCTATTACGTTATAACGTCATCCCATGTAACGTAATACGTTATAACGTCATCCCATATAACGTAATACGTTATAACGTCATCCCATATAACGTAATACGTTATAACGTCATCCCATATAACGCAATACGTTATAACGTCGTCCGACATAACGTAATACGATATAGCGTCATCCCATATTACGTAATGCGTTATAACGTCATCCCATATAACGTAATACGGTATAACGTCTCACCATATAACGTAATTCGGTATAACGTCATACCATATAACCTAATACGTTATAACGTCATACCATATAACGTAATACGGTATAACGTCACACCATATAACGTAATTCGGTATAACGTCATCCCATATAACGTAATACGTTATAACGTCATCCCATATAACGCAATACGTCATAACGTCATCCCATATAACGTAATACGTTATAACGTCATACCATATAACGCAATACGTTATAACGTCGTCCCGTATATCGTAATACGTTATAACGTCATCCCAAATAACGTAATACGTTATAACGTCATCCCATATAACGCAATACGTTATAACGTCGTCCCACATAACGTAATACGTTATAGCGTCATACCATATAACGTAATGCGTTATAACGTCGACCCATATTACGTAATACGGTATAACGTCACACCATATAACGTAATTCGGTAAACGTCATACCATATAAGCTATTTACGTTATAACGTCATACCATATAACGTATTACGTTATAACGTCATACCATATAACCTATTACGTTATAACGTCATACCATATAACGTAATACGTTATAACGTTATACCATATAACCTATTACGTTATAGCGACATACCATATAACCTAATACGTTATAACGGTATTCCATATAACGTAATACGTTATAACGTTATACCATATAACCTATTACGTTATAACGTCATCCCATATAACGTAATACGTTATAACGCCATCCCATATAACGTAATACGTTATAACGTCATCCCATATAACGCAATACGTTATAACGTCGTCCGACATAACGTAATACGTTATAGCGTCATACCATATAACGTAATGCGTTATAACGTCATCCCATATAACGTAATGCGTTATAACGCCATCCCATATAACTCAATACGTTATAACCTCGTCCCACATAACCTAATGCGTTATAACGTCATCCCATACTACGTAATGCGTTATAACGTCATCCCATATAACGTAATACGGTATAACGTCATCCCATATAACGTAATGCGATATAACGTCTACCCATATTACGTAACACGATATAACGTCACACCATATGACGTATTACGTTACAACGTCATACCGTATAACCTATTACGTTATAACGTCATACCATATAACGTAATTCGGTACAACGTCCTACCACATAACCTATTTACGTTATAACGTCATACCATATAACGTATTACGTTATAACGGCATTCCATATAACGTTATACGTTATAACGTCATCCCATATAACGTAATGCGTTATAACGTCTACCCATATTACGTAATACGATATAACGTCACGCCATATGACGTATTACGTTATAACGTCATACCGTATAACCTATTACGTTATAACGTCATACCATATAACGTAATACGTTATAACGTTATACCATATAACCTATTACGTTATAACGTCATCCCATATAACGTAATACGTTATAACGTCTTCCCATATAAAATATTATGTTATAACGTCACACCATATAACGTAATACGTTATAATTTTATACCATATATCCTATTACGTTATAACGTCAGCCCATATGACGTAATATGTTATAATGTCATCCCATATTACGTAATACGTTATAACGTCATCCCATATAACGTAATACGGTATAACGTCATACCATATAACCTATTACGTTATAACGTCATCCCATGTAACGTAATACGTTATAACGTCATCCCATATAACGTAATACGTTATAACGTCATCGCATATAACGTAATACGTTATAACGTCATCCCATATAACGCAATACGTTATAACGTCGTCCGACATAACGTAATACGTTATAGCGTCATACCATATAACGTAATGCGTTATAACGTCATCCCATATAACGTAATGCGTTATAACGCCATCCCATATAACGTAATACGGTATAATGTCGTCCCATATAACGTATTACGTTATAACGTCATCCCGTATTACGTAATACGTTATAACGTCATCCCATATAACGTAATACGGTATAACGTCATCCCATATAACGTAATGCGATATAACGTCTACCCATATTACGTAACACGATATAACGTCACACCATATGACGTATTACGTTATAACGTCATACCGTATAACCTATTACGTTATAACGTCATACCATATAACGTAATTCGGTACAACGTCCTACCACATAACCTATTTACGTTATAACGTCATACCATATAACGTATTACGTTATAACGGCATTCCATATAACGTTATACGTTATAACGTCATCCCATATAACGTAATGCGTTATAACGTCTACCCATATTACGTAATACGATATAACGTCACGTCATATGACGTATTACGTTATAACGTCATACCGTATAACCTATTACGTTATAACGTCATACCATATAACGTAATACGTTATAACGTTATACCATATAACCTATTACGTTATAACGTCTTCCCATATAACGTAATACGTTATAACGTCATCCCATATAACGTAATACGGTATAACGTCATACCGTATAACCTATTTACGTTATACCGTCATACCATATAACGTATTACGTTATACCGTCATACCATATAAAATATTATGTTATAACGTCACACCATATAACGTAATACGTTATAATTTTATACCATATATCCTATTACGTTATAACGTCAGCCCATATGACGTAATATGTTATAATGTCATCCCATATTACGTAATACGTTATAACGTCATCCCATATAACGTAATACGGTATAACGTCATACCATATAACCTATTACGTTATAACGTCATCCCATATAACGTAATACGTTACAACGTCATCCCATATAACGTAATAAGTTATAATGTCATCCCATATAACGTAATACGGTATTTCGTCATACCATATAACCCATTTACGTTATAACGTCATACCATATAACGTAATACGGTATAACGTCATACCATATAACCTATTTACGTTATAACGTCATGCCATATAACGTAATACGTTATAGCGTCATACCATATAACCTCATACGTTATAACGTCATCCCATATAACGTAATACGTTATAACGTCTTCCCATATAACGTAATACGTTATAACGTCATCCCATATAACGTAATACGGTATAACGTCATACCATATAACCTATTTACGTTATAACGTCATACCATATAACGTATTACGTTATACCGTCATACCATATAAAATATTATGTTATAACGTCACAGCATATAACGTAATACATTATAATTTTATACCATATAACCTATTACGTTATAACGTCTTCCCATATAACGTAATACGTTATAACGTCATCCCATATAACGTAATACGGTATAATGTCGTCCCATATAACGTATTACGTTATAACGTCATCCCGTATTACGTAATACGTTATAACGTCATCCCATATAACGTAATACGTTATAACGTCATACCATATAACGCAATACGTTATAACGTCGTCCCACATAACGTAATACGTTATAGCGTCATACCATATAACGTAATGCGTTATAACGTCGACCCATATTACGTAATACGATATAACGTCACACCATATGACGTATTACGTTATAACGTCATACCGTATAACCTATTACGTTATAACGTCATACCATATAACGTAATACGTTATAACGTTATACCATATAAAATATTACGTTATAACGTCATCCCATGTAACGTAATACGTTATAACGTCATCCCATATAACGTAATACGTTATAACGTCATCCCATATAACGTAATACGTTATAACGTCATCCCATATAACGCAATACGTTATAACGTCGTCCGACATAACGTAATACGATATAGCGTCATCCCATATTACGTAATGCGTTATAACGTCATCCCATATAACGTAATACGGTATAACGTCATACCATATAACGTATTACGTTATACCGTCATACCATATAAAATATTATGTTATAACGTCACAGCATATAACGTAATACATTATAATTTTATACCATATAACCTATTACGTTATAACGTCTTCCCATATAACGTAATACGTTATAACGTCATCCCATATAACGTAATACGGTATAATGTCGTCCCATATAACGTATTACGTTATAACGTCATCCCGTATTACGTAATACGTTATAACGTCATCCCATATAACGTAATACGTTATAACGTCATACCATATAACGCAATACGTTATACCGTCATACCATATAAAATATTATGTTATAACGTCACAGCATATAACGTAATACATTATAATTTTATACCATATAACCTATTACGTTATAACGTCTTCCCATATAACGTAATACGTTATAACGTCATCCCATATAACGTAATACGGTATAATGTCGTCCCATATAACGTATTACGTTATAACGTCATCCCGTATTACGTAATACGTTATAACGTCATCCCATATAACGTAATACGTTATAACGTCATACCATATAACGCAATACGTTATAACGTCGTCCCGTATATCGTAATACGTTATAACGTCATCCCAAATAACGTAATACGTTATAACGTCATCCCATATAACGCAATACGTTATAACGTCGTCCCACATAACGTAATACGTTATAGCGTCATACCATATAACGTAATGCGTTATAACGTCGACCCATATTACGTAATACGATATAACGTCACACCATATGACGTATTACGTTATAACGTCATACCGTATAACCTATTACGTTATAACGTCATACCATATAACGTAATACGTTATAACGTTATACCATATAACCTATTACGTTATAACGTCATCCCATGTAACGTAATACGTTATAACGTCATCCCATATAACGTAATACGTTATAACGTCATCCCATATAACGTAATACGTTATAACGTCATCCCATATAACGCAATACGTTATAACGTCGTCCGACATAACGTAATACGATATAGCGTCATCCCATATTACGTAATGCGTTATAACGTCATCCCATATAACGTAATACGGTATAACGTCTCACCATATAACGTAATTCGGTATAACGTCATACCATATAACCTAATACGTTATAACGTCATACCATATAACGTAATACGGTATAACGTCACACCATATAACGTAATTCGGTATAACGTCATCCCATATAACGTAATACGTTATAACGTCATCCCATATAACGCAATACGTCATAACGTCATCCCATATAACGTAATACGTTATAACGTCATACCATATAACGCAATACGTTATAACGTCGTCCCGTATATCGTAATACGTTATAACGTCATCCCAAATAACGTAATACGTTATAACGTCATCCCATATAACGCAATACGTTATAACGTCGTCCCACATAACGTAATACGTTATAGCGTCATACCATATAACGTAATGCGTTATAACGTCGACCCATATTACGTAATACGGTATAACGTCACACCATATAACGTAATTCGGTAAACGTCATACCATATAAGCTATTTACGTTATAACGTCATACCATATAACGTATTACGTTATAACGTCATACCATATAACCTATTACGTTATAACGTCATACCATATAACGTAATACGTTATAACGTTATACCATATAACCTATTACGTTATAGCGACATACCATATAACCTAATACGTTATAACGGTATTCCATATAACGTAATACGTTATAACGTTATACCATATAACCTATTACGTTATAACGTCATCCCATATAACGTAATACGTTATAACGTCATCCCATATAACGTAATACGTTATAACGTCATCCCATATAACGCAATACGTTATAACGTCGTCCGACATAACGTAATACGTTATAGCGTCATACCATATAACGTAATGCGTTATAACGTCATCCCATATAACGTAATGCGTTATAACGCCATCCCATATAACTCAATACGTTATAACCTCGTCCCACATAACCTAATGCGTTATAACGTCATCCCATACTACGTAATGCGTTATAACGTCATCCCATATAACGTAATACGGTATAACGTCATCCCATATAACGTAATGCGATATAACGTCTACCCATATTACGTAACACGATATAACGTCACACCATATGACGTATTACGTTATAACGTCATACCGTATAACCTATTACGTTATAACGTCATACCATATAACGTAATTCGGTACAACGTCCTACCACATAACCTATTTACGTTATAACGTCATACCATATAACGTATTACGTTATAACGGCATTCCATATAACGTTATACGTTATAACGTCATCCCATATAACGTAATGCGTTATAACGTCTACCCATATTACGTAATACGATATAACGTCACGCCATATGACGTATTACGTTATAACGTCATACCGTATAACCTATTACGTTATAACGTCATACCATATAACGTAATACGTTATAACGTTATACCATATAACCTATTACGTTATAACGTCATCCCATATAACGTAATACGTTATAACGTCTTCCCATATAACGTAATACGTTATAACGTCATCCCATATAACGTAATACGGTATAACGTCATACCATATAACCTATTTACGTTATAACGTCATACCATATAACGTATTACGTTATACCGTCATACCATATAAAATATTATGTTATAACGTCACAGCATATAACGTAATACATTATAATTTTATACCATATAACCTATTACGTTATAACGTCTTCCCATATAACGTAATACGTTATAACGTCATCCCATATAACGTAATACGGTATAATGTCGTCCCATATAACGTATTACGTTATAACGTCATCCCGTATCACGTAATACGTTATAACGTCATCCCATATAACGTAATACATTATAACGTCATACCATATAACGCAATACGTTATAACGTCGTCCCGTATATCGTAATACGTTATAACGTCATCCCAAATAACGTAATACGTTATAACGTCATCCCATATAACGCAATACGTTATAACGTCGTCCCACATAACGTAATACGTTATAGCGTCATACCATATAACGTAATGCGTTATAACGTCGACCCATATTACGTAATACGGTATAACGTCACACCATATAACGTAATTCGGTAAACGTCATACCATATAAGCTATTTACGTTATAACGTCATACCATATAACGTATTACGTTATAACGTCATACCATATAACCTATTACGTTATAACGTCATACCATATAACGTAATACGTTATAACGTTATACCATATAACTTATTACGTTATAGCGACATACCATATAACCTAATACGTTATAACGGTATTCCATATAACGTAATACGTTATAACGTTATACCATATAACCTATTACGTTATAACGTCATCCCATATTACGTAATACGTTATAACGTCATCCCATATAACGCAATACGTTATAACGTCGTCCCACATAACCTAATGAGTTATAACGCCATCCCATATTACGTAATGCGTTATAACGTCATCCCATATAACGAAATACGTTATAACGTCATCCCATATAACGTAATACGTTACAACGTCGTCCCATATAACGTAATTCGGTATAACGTCATCCCATATAGCGTAATAAGTTATAACGTCATGCCATATAACGTAATACGTTATAGCGTCATACCATATAACGTAATGCGTTCTAACGTCATCCCATATAACGTAATGCGTTATAACGCCATCCCATATAACTCAATACGTTATAACCTCGTCCCACATAACCTAATGCGTTATAACGTCATCCCATACTACGTAATGCGTTATAACGTCATCCCATATAACGTAATACGGTATAACGTCATCCCATATAACGTAATGCGATATAACGTCTACCCATATTACGTAACACGATATAACGTCACACCATATGACGTATTACGTTATAACGTCATACCGTATAACCTATTACGTTATAACGTCATACCATATAACGTAATTCGGTACAACGTCCTACCACATAACCTATTTACGTTATAACGTCATACCATATAACGTATTACGTTATAACGGCATTCCATATAACGTTATACGTTATAACGTCATCCCATATAACGTAATGCGTTATAACGTCTACCCATATTACGTAATACGATATAACGTCACGCCATATGACGTATTACGTTATAACGTCATACCGTATAACCTATTACGTTATAACGTCATACCATATAACGTAATACGTTATAACGTTATACCATATAACCTATTACGTTATAACGTCTTCCCATATAACGTAATACGTTATAACGTCATCCCATATAACGTAATACGGCATAACGTCATACCGTATAACCTATTTACGTTATACCGTCATACCATATAACGTATTACGTTATACCGTCATACCATATAAAATATTATGTTATAACGTCACACCATATAACGTAATACGTTATAATTTTATACCATATATCCTATTACGTTATAACGTCAGCCCATATGACGTAATATGTTATAATGTCATCCCATATTACGTAATACGTTATAACGTCATCCCATATAACGTAATACGGTATAACGTCATACCATATAACCTATTACGTTATAACGTCATCCCATGTAACGTAATACGTTATAACGTCATCCCATATAACGTAATACGTTATAACGTCATCGCATATAACGTAATACGTTATAACGTCATCCCATATAACGCAATACGTTATAACGTCGTCCGACATAACGTAATACGTTATAGCGTCATACCATATAACGTAATGCGTTATAACGTCATCCCATATAACGTAATGCGTTATAACGCCATCCCATATAACTCAATACGTTATAACCTCGTCCCACATAACCTAATGCGTTATAACGTCATCCCATACTACGTAATGCGTTATAACGTCATCCCATATAACGTAATACGGTATAACGTCATCCCATATAACGTAATGCGATATAACGTCTACCCATATTACGTAACACGATATAACGTCACACCATATGACGTATTACGTTATAACGTCATACCGTATAACCTATTACGTTATAACGTCATACCATATAACGTAATTCGGTACAACGTCCTACCACATAACCTATTTACGTTATAACGTCATACCATATAACGTATTACGTTATAACGGCATTCCATATAACGTTATACGTTATAACGTCATCCCATATAACGTAATGCGTTATAACGTCTACCCATATTACGTAATACGATATAACGTCACGCCATATGACGTATTACGTTATAACGTCATACCGTATAACCTATTACGTTATAACGTCATACCATATAACGTAATACGTTATAACGTTATACCATATAACCTATTACGTTATAACGTCATCCCATATAACGTAATACGTTATAACGTCTTCCCATATAACGTAATACGTTATAACGTCATCCCATATAACGTAATACGGTATAACGTCATACCATATAACCTATTTACGTTATAACGTCATACCATATAACGTATTACGTTATACCGTCATACCATATAAAATATTATGTTATAACGTCACAGCATATAACGTAATACATTATAATTTTATACCATATAACCTATTACGTTATAACGTCTTCCCATATAACGTAATACGTTATAACGTCATCCCATATAACGTAATACGGTATAATGTCGTCCCATATAACGTATTACGTTATAACGTCATCCCGTATTACGTAATACGTTATAACGTCATCCCATATAACGTAATACGTTATAACGTCATACCATATAACGCAATACGTTATAACGTCGTCCCGTATATCGTAATACGTTATAACGTCATCCCAAATAACGTAATACGTTATAACGTCATCCCATATAACGCAATACGTTATAACGTCGTCCCACATAACGTAATACGTTATAGCGTCATACCATATAACGTAATGCGTTATAACGTCGACCCATATTACGTAATACGATATAACGTCACACCATATGACGTATTACGTTATAACGTCATACCGTATAACCTATTACGTTATAACGTCATACCATATAACGTAATACGTTATAACGTTATACCATATAACCTATTACGTTATAACGTCATCCCATGTAACGTAATACGTTATAACGTCATCCCATATAACGTAATACGTTATAACGTCATCCCATATAACGTAATACGTTATAACGTCATCCCATATAACGCAATACGTTATAACGTCGTCCGACATAACGTAATACGATATAGCGTCATCCCATATTACGTAATGCGTTATAACGTCATCCCATATAACGTAATACGGTATAACGTCACACCATATAACGTAATTCGGTATAACGTCATACCATATAACCTAATACGTTATAACGTCATACCATATAACGTAATACGGTATAACGTCACACCATATAACGTAATTCGGTATAACGTCATACCATATAACCTAATACGTTATAACGTCATACCATATAACGTAATACGGTATAACGTCACACCATATAACGTAATTCGGTATAACGTCATCCCATATAACGTAATACGTTATAACGTCATCCCATATAACGCAATACGTCATAACGTCATCCCATATGACGCAATACGTTATAACGTCGTCCGACATAACGTAATACGTTATAGCGTCATCCCATATTACGTAATGCGTTATAACGTCATCGCATATAACGTAATACGGTATAACGTCATCCCATATAACGTAATACGTTATAACGTCATCCCATATAACGTAATACGGTATAACGTCATACCATATAACCTATTTACGTTATAACGTCATACCATATAACGTATTACGTTATACCGTCATACCATATAAAATATTATGTTATAACGTCACAGCATATAACGTAATACATTATAATTTTATACCATATAACCTATTACGTTATAACGTCTTCCCATATAACGTAATACGTTATAACGTCATCCCATATAACGTAATACGGTATAACGTCATACCATATAACCTATTTACGTTATAACGTCATACAATATAACGTATTACGTTATACCGTCATACCATATAAAATATTATGTTATAACGTCACAGCATATAACGTAATACATTATAATTTTATACCATATAACCTATTACGTTATAACGTCTTCCCATATAACGTAATACGTTATGACGTCATCCCATATAACGTAATACGGTATAATGTCGTCCCATATAACGTATTACGTTATAACGTCATCCCGTATTACGTAATACGTTATAACGTCATCCCATATAACGTAATACGTTATAACGTCATACCATATAACGCAATACGTTATACCGTCATACCATATAAAATATTATGTTATAACGTCACAGCATATAACGTAATACATTATAATTTTATACCATATAACCTATTACGTTATAACGTCTTCCCATATAACGTAATACGTTATAACGTCATCCCATATAACGTAATACGGTATAATGTCGTCCCATATAACGTATTACGTTATAACGTCATCCCGTATTACGTAATACGTTATAACGTCATCCCATATAACGTAATACGTTATAACGTCATACCATATAACGCAATACGTTATAACGTCGTCCCGTATATCGTAATACGTTATAACGTCATCCCAAATAACGTAATACGTTATAACGTCATCCCATATAACGCAATACGTTATAACGTCGTCCCACATAACGTAATACGTTATAGCGTCATACCATATAACGTAATGCGTTATAACGTCGACCCATATTACGTAATACGATATAACGTCACACCATATGACGTATTACGTTATAACGTCATACCGTATAACCTATTACGTTATAACGTCATACCATATAACGTAATACGTTATAACGTTATACCATATAACCTATTACGTTATAACGTCATCCCATGTAACGTAATACGTTATAACGTCATCCCATATAACGTAATACGTTATAACGTCATCCCATATAACGTAATACGTTATAACGTCATCCCATATAACGCAATACGTTATAACGTCGTCCGACATAACGTAATACGATATAGCGTCATCCCATATTACGTAATGCGTTATAACGTCATCCCATATAACGTAATACGGTATAACGTCTCACCATATAACGTAATTCGGTATAACGTCATACCATATAACCTAATACGTTATAACGTCATACCATATAACGTAATACGGTATAACGTCACACCATATAACGTAATTCGGTATAACGTCATACCATATAACCTAATACGTTATAACGTCATACCATATAACGTAATACGGTATAACGTCACACCATATAACGTAATTCGGTATAACGTCATCCCATATAACGTAATACGTTATAACGTCATCCCATATAACGCAATACGTCATAACGTCATCCCATATAACGCAATACGTTATAACGTCGTCCGACATAACGTAATACGTTATAGCGTCATCCCATATTACGTAATGCGTTATAACGTCATCGCATATAACGTAATACGGTATAACGTCATCCCATATAACGTAATACGGTATAACGTCATACCATATAACCTATTTACGTTATAACGTCATACCATATAACGTATTACGTTATAACGCCATGCCATATAACGTAATACGTTATAGCGACATACCACATAACCTAATACGTTATAACGGTATTCCATATAACGTAATACGTTATAACGTTATACCATATAACCTATTACGTTATAACGTCATCCCATATTACGTAATACGTTATAACGTCATCCCATATAACGCAATACGTTATAACGTCGTCCCACATAACCTAGTGAGTTATAACGCCACCCGATATTACGTAATGCGTTATAACGTCATCCCATATAACGAAATATGTTATAACGTCATCCCATATAACGTAATACGTTATAACGTCATCCCATATAACGCAATACGTTATAACGTCGTCCCACATAACGTAATACGTTATAACGTCATCCCATACTACGTAATGCGTTATAACGTCATCCCATATAACGTAATACGGTATAACGTCATACCATATAACCTATTTACGTTATAACGTCATACCATATAACGTAATTCGGTATAACGTCATCCCATATAACGTAATACGTTATAACGTCATCCCATATAACGCAATACGTTATAACGTCATACCATATAACCTATTACGTTATAACGTCATACCATATAACGTAATACGTTATAACGTTATACCATATAACCTATTACGTTATAGCGACATACCATACAACCTAATACGTTATAACGGTATTCCATATAACGTAATACGTTATAACGTTATACCATATAACCTATTACGTTATAACGTCATCCCATATTACGTAATACGTTATAACGTCATCCCATATAACGCAATACGTTATAACGTCGTCCCACATAACCTAATGAGCTATAACGCCATCCCATATTACGTAATGCGTTATAACGTCATCCCATATAACGAAATACGTTATAACGTCATCCCATATAACGTAATACGTTACAACGTCGTCCCATATAACGTAATTCGGTATAACGTCATACCATATAACCCATTAAGTTATAACGTCATACCATATAACCTATTACGTTATAACGTCATACCATATAACGTAATACGTTACAACGTCATCCCATATAACGTAATAAGTTATAACGTCATGCCATATAACGTAATACGTTATAGCGTCATACCATATAACGTAATGCGTTATAACGTCATCCCATATAACGTAATGCGTTATAACGCCATCCCATATAACGCAATACGTTATAACCTCGTCCCACATAACCTAATGCGTTATAACGTCATCCCATACTACGTAATGCGTTATAACGTCATCCCATATAACGTAATACGGTATAACGTCATCCCATATAACATAATGCGATATAACGTCTACACATATTACGTAACACGATATAACGTCACACCATATGACGTATTACGTTATAACGTCATACCGTATAACCTATTACGTTATAACGTCATACCATATAACGTAATTCGGTACAACGTCATACCACATAACCTATTTACGTTATAACGTCATACCATATAACGTATTACGTTATAACGGCATTCCATATAACGTAATACGTTATAACGTCATCCCATATAACGTAATGCCTTATAACGTCTACCCATATTACGTAATACGATATAACGTCACACCATATGACGTATTACGTTATAACGTCATACCGTATAACCTATTACGTTATAACGTCATACCATATAACGTAATACGTTATAACGTTATACCATATAACCTATTACGTTATAACGTCATCCCATAAAACGTAATACGTTATAACGTCATCCCATATAACGTAATACGTTATAACGTCATCCCATATAACGCAATACGTTATAACGTCCTTCCACATAACCTAATGCGTTATAACGCCATCCCATATTACGTAATGCGTTATAACGTCATCCCATATAACGTAATACGGTATAACGTCATACCATATAACCTATTTACGTTATGACGTAATACCATATAACGTATTACGTTATAACGTCATACCATATAACCTATTACGTTATAACGTCATATCATATAACGTAATACGTTATAACGTTATACCATATAACCTATTACGTTATAACGCCATCCCATATTACGTAATGCGTTATAACGTCATCCCATATAACGTAATACGGTATAACGTCATACCATATAACCTATTTACGTTATGACGTAATACCATATAACGTATTACGTTATAACGTCATCCTATATAACGTAATACGTTATAACGTCATCCCATATAACGTAATTCGGTATAACGTCATACTATATAACCTATTAAGTTATAACGTCATACCATACAACCTATTTACGTTATGACGTAATACCATATAACGTATTACGTTATAACGTCATACCATATAACCTATTACGTTATAACGTCATACCATATAACGTAATACGTTATAACGTTATACCATATAACCTATTACGTTATAACGTCATCCCATATTACGTAATACGTTATAACGTCATCCCATATAACGTATTACGTTATAACGTCATACCAGATAACATAATACGTTATAACGTCATACCATATAACGTAATACGTTATAACGTTATACCATATAACCTATTACGTTATAACGTCATCCCATATTACGTAATACGTTATAACGTCATCCCATATAACGTATACGTTATAACGTCATACCATATTACGTAATACGTTATAACGTCATCCCATATAACGTAAATCGTTATAACGTCTTCCCATATAACGTAATACGTTATAACGTCATCCCATATAACGTAATACGGTATAACGTCATACCGTATAACCTATTTACGTTGTACCGTCATACCATATAACGTATTACGTTATACCGTCATACCATATTAAAATATTATGTTATAACGTCACACCATATAACGTAATACGTTATAATTTTATACCATATATCCTATTACGTTATAACGTCAGCCCATATAACGTAATATGTTATAATGTCATCCCATATTACGTAATACGTTATAACGTCATCCCATATAACGTAATACGGTATAACGTCATACCATATAACAAATTACGTTATAACGTCATCCCATATAACATAATACGTTACAACGTCATCCCATATAACGTAATAAGTTATAACGTCATCCCATATAACGTAATACGGTATTTCGTCATACCATATAACCCATTTACGTTATAACGTCATACCATATAACGTAATACGGTATAACGTCATACCATATAACCTATTTACGTTATAACGTCATGCCATATAACGTAATACGTTATAACGTCATCCCATATAACCTATTTACGTTATAACGTCATGCCATATAACGTAATACGTTATAACGTCATCCCATATAACGTAATACGGTATTTCGTCATACCGTATAACCCATTTACGTTATAACGTCATACCATATAACGTAATACGGTATAACGTCATACCATATAACCTATTTACGTTATAACGTCATGCCATATAACGTAATACGTTATAACGTCATCCCATATAACGTAATACGTTATAACGTCTTCCCATATAACGTAATACGTTATAACGTCATCCCATATAACGTAATACGTTATAACGTCATCCCATATAACGCAATACGTTATAACGTCGTCCCACATAACGTAATACGTTATAACGTCATCCCATACTACGGAATGCGTTATAACGTCATCCCATATAACGTAATACGGTATAACGTCATACCATATAACCTATTTACGTTATAACGTCATACCATATAACGTATTACGTTATAACGTCATACCATATAACCTATTACGTTATAACGTCATACCATATAACGTAATACGTTATAACGTTATACCATATAACCTATTACGTTATAACGTCATACCATTTAACGTATTACGTTATAACGTCATGCCATATAACGTAATACGTTATAGCGTCATACCATATAACGTAATGCGTTATAACGTCGACCCATATTACGTAATACGATATAACGTCATACCATATGACGTATTACGTTATAACGTCATCGCATATAACGTAATGCGTTATAACGTCCACCCATATTACGTAATACGATATAACGTCACACCATATGACGTATTACGTTATAACGTCATACCGTATAACCTATTACGTTATAACGTCATACCATATAACGTAATACGTTATAACGTTATACCATATAACATATTACGTTATAACGTCATCCGATATAACGTAATACGTTATAACGTCATCCCATATAACGTAATACGTTATAACGTCATACCATATAACCTATTTACGTTATGACGTCATACCATATAACGTATTACGTTATAACGTCATACCATATAACCTATTACGTTATAGCGTCATCCCATATAACGTAGTACGTTATAACGTCATCCCATATAACGCATACGTTATAACGTCGTCCGACATAACGTAATACGTTATAGCGTCATCCCATATTACGTAATGCGTTATAACGTCATCCCATATAACGTAATACGGTATAACGTCACACCATATAACGTAATTCGGTATAACGTCATACCATATAACCTAATACGTTATAACGTCATACCATATAACGTAATACGGTATAACGTCACACCATATAACGTAATTCGGTATAACGTCATACCATATAACCTAATACGTTATAACGTCATACCATATAACGTAATACGGTATAACGTCACACCATATAACGTAATTCGGTATAACGTCATCCCATATAACGTAATACGTTATAACGGTATTCCATATAACGTAATACGTTATAACGTTATACCATATAACCTATTACGTTATAACGTCATACCATATAACGTATTACGTTATAACGCCATGCCATATAACGTAATGCGTTATAACGTCATCCCATATAACGTAATGCGTTATAACGCCATCCCATATAACGCAATACGTTATAACCTCGTCCCACATAACCTAATGCGTTATAACGTCATCCCATACTACGTAATGCGTTATAACGTCATCCCATATAACGTAATACGGTATAACGTCATCCCATATAACATAATGCGATATAACGTCTACACATATTACGTAACACGATATAACGTCACACCATATGACGTATTACGTTATAACGTCATACCGTATAACCTATTACGTTATAACGTCATACCATATAACGTAATTCGGTACAACGTCATACCACATAACCTATTTACGTTATAACGTCATACCATATAACGTATTACGTTATAACGGCATTCCATATAACGTAATACGTTATAACGTCATCCCATATAACGTAATGCCTTATAACGTCTACCCATATTACGTAATACGATATAACGTCACACCATATGACGTATTACGTTATAACGTCATACCGTATAACCTATTACGTTATAACGTCATACCATATAACGTAATACGTTATAACGTTATACCATATAACCTATTACGTTATAACGTCATCCCATAAAACGTAATACGTTATAACGTCATCCCATATAACGTAATACGTTATAACGTCATCCCATATAACGCAATACGTTATAACGTCCTTCCACATAACCTAATGCGTTATAACGCCATCCCATATTACGTAATGCGTTATAACGTCATCCCATATAACGTAATACGGTATAACGTCATACCATATAACCTATTTACGTTATGACGTAATACCATATAACGTATTACGTTATAACGTCATACCATATAACCTATTACGTTATAACGTCATATCATATAACGTAATACGTTATAACGTTATACCATATAACCTATTACGTTATAACGCCATCCCATATTACGTAATGCGTTATAACGTCATCCCATATAACGTAATACGGTATAACGTCATACCATATAACCTATTTACGTTATGACGTAATACCATATAACGTATTACGTTATAACGTCATCCTATATAACGTAATACGTTATAACGTCATCCCATATAACGTAATTCGGTATAACGTCATACTATATAACCTATTAAGTTATAACGTCATACCATACAACCTATTTACGTTATGACGTAATACCATATAACGTATTACGTTATAACGTCATACCATATAACCTATTACGTTATAACGTCATCCCATATAACGTATACGTTATAACGTCATACCATATTACGTAATACGTTATAACGTCATCCCATATAACGTAAATCGTTATAACGTCTTCCCATATAACGTAATACGTTATAACGTCATCCCATATAACGTAATACGGTATAACGTCATACCGTATAACCTATTTACGTTGTACCGTCATACCATATAACGTATTACGTTATACCGTCATACCATATTAAAATATTATGTTATAACGTCACACCATATAACGTAATACGTTATAATTTTATACCATATATCCTATTACGTTATAACGTCAGCCCATATAACGTAATATGTTATAATGTCATCCCATATTACGTAATACGTTATAACGTCATCCCATATAACGTAATACGGTATAACGTCATACCATATAACAAATTACGTTATAACGTCATCCCATATAACATAATACGTTACAACGTCATCCCATATAACGTAATAAGTTATAACGTCATCCCATATAACGTAATACGGTATTTCGTCATACCATATAACCCATTTACGTTATAACGTCATACCATATAACGTAATACGGTATAACGTCATACCATATAACCTATTTACGTTATAACGTCATGCCATATAACGTAATACGTTATAACGTCATCCCATATAACCTATTTACGTTATAACGTCATGCCATATAACGTAATACGTTATAACGTCATCCCATATAACGTAATACGGTATTTCGTCATACCGTATAACCCATTTACGTTATAACGTCATACCATATAACGTAATACGGTATAACGTCATACCATATAACCTATTTACGTTATAACGTCATGCCATATAACGTAATACGTTATAACGTCATCCCATATAACGTAATACGTTATAACGTCTTCCCATATAACGTAATACGTTATAACGTCATCCCATATAACGTAATACGGTATAACGTCATACCATATAACCTATTTACGTTATAACGTCATACCATATAACGTATTACGTTATACCGTCATACCATATAAAATATTATGTTATAACGTCACAGCATATAACGTAATACGTTATAATTTTATACCATATAACCTATTACGTTATAACGTCTTCCCATATAACGTAATACGTTATAACGTCATCCCATATAACGTAATACGGTATAATGTCGTCCCATATAACGTATTACGTTATAACGTCATCCCGTATTACGTAATACGTTATAACGTCATCCCATATAACGTAATACGTTATAACGTCATACCATATAACGCAATACGTTATAACGTCGTCCCGTATATCGTAATACGTTATAACGTCATCCCAAATAACGTAATACGTTATAACGTCATCCCATATAACGCAATACGTTATAACGTCGTCCCACATAACGTAATACGTTATAGCGTCATACCATATAACGTAATGCGTTATAACGTCGACCCATATTACGTAATACGATATAACGTCACACCATATGACGTATTACGCTATAACGTCATACCGTATAACCTATTACGTTATAACGTCATACCATGTAACGAAATACGTTATAACGTTATACCATATAACCTATTACGTTATAACGTCATCCCATGTAACGTAATACGTTATAACGTCATCCCATATAACGTAATACGTTATAACGTCATACCATATAACGTAATACGGTATAACGTCATACCATATAACCTATTTACGTTATAACGTCATGCCATATAACGTAATACGTTATAACGTCATCCCATATAACGTAATACGTTATAACGTCATACCATATAACGTAATACGGTATAACTTCACACCATATAACGTAATTCGGTATAACGTCATCCCATATAACGTAATACGTTGTAACGTCATCCCATATAACGCAATACGTCATAACGTCATCCCATATAACGCAATACGTTATAACGTCGTCCGACATAACGTAATACGTTATAGCGTCATCCCATATTACGTAATGCGTTATAACGTCATCGCATATAACGTAATACGGTATAACGTCACACCATATAACGTTATTCGGTATAACGTCATACCATATAACCTAATACGTTATAAAGTCATACCATATAACGTATTACGTTATAACGCCATGCCATATAACGTAATACGTTATAGCGACATACCATATAACCTAATACGTTATAACGGTATTCCATATAACGTAATACGTTATAACGTTATACCATATAACGTAATACGTTATAACGTCATACCATATAACGTAATGCGTTATAACGTCGACCCATATTACGTAATACGATATAACGTCATCCCATATAACGTAATACGGTATAACGTCATACCATATAACCTATTTACGTTATAACGTCATACCATATAACGTATTACGTTATAACGTCATACCATATAACCTATTACGTTATAACGTCATACCATATAACGTAATACGTTATAACGTTATACCATATAACCTATTACGTTATAACGTCATACCATTTAACGTATTACGTTATAACGTCATGCCATATAACGTAATACGTTATAGCGTCATACCATATAACGTAATGCGTTATAACGTCGACCCATATTACGTAATACGATATAACGTCATACCATATGACGTATTACGTTATAACGTCATCGCATATAACGTAATGCGTTATAACGTCCACCCATATTACGTAATACGATATAACGTCACACCATATGACGTATTACGTTATAACGTCATACCGTATAACCTATTACGTTATAACGTCATACCATATAACGTAATACGTTATAACGTTATACCATATAACATATTACGTTATAACGTCATCCGATATAACGTAATACGTTATAACGTCATCCCATATAACGTAATACGTTATAACGTCATACCATATAACCTATTTACGTTATGACGTCATACCGTATAACGTATTACGTTATAACGTCATACCATATAACCTATTACGTTATAGCGTCATCCCATATAACGTAGTACGTTATAACGTCATCCCATATAACGCATACGTTATAACGTCGTCCGACATAACGTAATACGTTATAGCGTCATCCCATATTACGTAATGCGTTATAACGTCATCCCATATAACGTAATACGGTATAACGTCACACCATATAACGTAATTCGGTATAACGTCATACCATATAACCTAATACGTTATAACGTCATACCATATAACGTAATACGGTATAACGTCACACCATATAACGTAATTCGGTATAACGTCATACCATATAACCTAATACGTTATAACGTCATACCATATAACGTAATACGGTATAACGTCACACCATATAACGTAATTCGGTATAACGTCATCCCATATAACGTAATACGTTATAACGGTATTCCATATAACGTAATACGTTATAACGTTATACCATATAACCTATTACGTTATAACGTCATACCATATAACGTATTACGTTATAACGCCATGCCATATAACGTAATACGTTATAGCGACATACCATATAACCTAATACGTTATAACGTCATACCGTATAACGTAATACGGTATAACGTCACACCATATAACGTAATTCGGTATAACGTCACACCATATAACGTAATTCGGTATAACGTCATACCATATAACCTAATACGGTATAGCGTCACACCATATAACGTAATTCGGTATAACGTCATACCATATAACCCAATACGTTATAACGTCGTCCCACATAACGTAATACGTTATAGCGTCATACCATATAACGTAATGCGTTATAACGTCGACCCATATTACGTAATACGATATAACGTCACACCATATGACGTATTACGTTATAACGTCATACCGTATAACCTATTACGTTATAACGTCATACCATGTAACGTAATACGTTATAACGTTATACCATATAACCTATTACGTTATAACGTCATCCCATGTAACATAATACGTTATAACGTCATCCCATATAACGTAATACGTTATAACGTCATCCCATATAACGCAATACGTTATAACGTCGTCCCACATAACCTAATGCGTTATAACGCCATCCCATATTACGCAATGCGTTATAACGTCATCCCATATAACGTAATACGTTATAACGTCATACCATATAACGCAATACGTTATACCGTCATACCATATAAAATATTATGTTATAACGTCACAGCATATAACGTAATACATTATAATTTTATACCATATAACCTATTACGTTATAACGTCTTCCCATATAACGTAATACGTTATAACGTCATCCCATATAACGTAATACGGTATAACGTCATACCATATAACCTATTTACGTTATAACGTCATACAATATAACGTATTACGTTATACCGTCATACCATATAAAATATTATGTTATAACGTCACAGCATATAACGTAATACATTATAATTTTATACCATATAACCTATTACGTTATAACGTCTTCCCATATAACGTAATACGTTATGACGTCATCCCATATAACGTAATACGGTATAATGTCGTCCCATATAACGTATTACGTTATAACGTCATCCCGTATTACGTAATACGTTATAACGTCATCCCATATAACGTAATACGTTATAACGTCATACCATATAACGCAATACGTTATACCGTCATACCATATAAAATATTATGTTATAACGTCACAGCATATAACGTAATACATTATAATTTTATACCATATAACCTATTACGTTATAACGTCTTCCCATATAACGTAATACGTTATAACGTCATCCCATATAACGTAATACGGTATAATGTCGTCCCATATAACGTATTACGTTATAACGTCATCCCGTATTACGTAATACGTTATAACGTCATCCCATATAACGTAATACGTTATAACGTCATACCATATAACGCAATACGTTATAACGTCGTCCCGTATATCGTAATACGTTATAACGTCATCCCAAATAACGTAATACGTTATAACGTCATCCCATATAACGCAATACGTTATAACGTCGTCCCACATAACGTAATACGTTATAGCGTCATACCATATAACGTAATGCGTTATAACGTCGACCCATATTACGTAATACGATATAACGTCACACCATATGACGTATTACGTTATAACGTCATACCGTATAACCTATTACGTTATAACGTCATACCATATAACGTAATACGTTATAACGTTATACCATATAACCTATTACGTTATAACGTCATCCCATGTAACGTAATACGTTATAACGTCATCCCATATAACGTAATACGTTATAACGTCATCCCATATAACGTAATACGTTATAACGTCATCCCATATAACGCAATACGTTATAACGTCGTCCGACATAACGTAATACGATATAGCGTCATCCCATATTACGTAATGCGTTATAACGTCATCCCATATAACGTAATACGGTATAACGTCTCACCATATAACGTAATTCGGTATAACGTCATACCATATAACCTAATACGTTATAACGTCATACCATATAACGTAATACGGTATAACGTCACACCATATAACGTAATTCGGTATAACGTCATACCATATAACCTAATACGTTATAACGTCATACCATATAACGTAATACGGTATAACGTCACACCATATAACGTAATTCGGTATAACGTCATCCCATATAACGTAATACGTTATAACGTCATCCCATATAACGCAATACGTCATAACGTCATCCCATATAACGCAATACGTTATAACGTCGTCCGACATAACGTAATACGTTATAGCGTCATCCCATATTACGTAATGCGTTATAACGTCATCGCATATAACGTAATACGGTATAACGTCATCCCATATAACGTAATACGGTATAACGTCATACCATATAACCTATTTACGTTATAACGTCATACCATATAACGTATTACGTTATAACGCCATGCCATATAACGTAATACGTTATAGCGACATACCACATAACCTAATACGTTATAACGGTATTCCATATAACGTAATACGTTATAACGTTATACCATATAACCTATTACGTTATAACGTCATCCCATATTACGTAATACGTTATAACGTCATCCCATATAACGCAATACGTTATAACGTCGTCCCACATAACCTAGTGAGTTATAACGCCACCCGATATTACGTAATGCGTTATAACGTCATCCCATATAACGAAATATGTTATAACGTCATCCCATATAACGTAATACGTTATAACGTCATCCCATATAACGCAATACGTTATAACGTCGTCCCACATAACGTAATACGTTATAACGTCATCCCATACTACGTAATGCGTTATAACGTCATCCCATATAACGTAATACGGTATAACGTCATACCATATAACCTATTTACGTTATAACGTCATACCATATAACGTAATTCGGTATAACGTCATCCCATATAACGTAATACGTTATAACGTCATCCCATATAACGCAATACGTTATAACGTCATACCATATAACCTATTACGTTATAACGTCATACCATATAACGTAATACGTTATAACGTTATACCATATAACCTATTACGTTATAGCGACATACCATACAACCTAATACGTTATAACGGTATTCCATATAACGTAATACGTTATAACGTTATACCATATAACCTATTACGTTATAACGTCATCCCATATTACGTAATACGTTATAACGTCATCCCATATAACGCAATACGTTATAACGTCGTCCCACATAACCTAATGAGCTATAACGCCATCCCATATTACGTAATGCGTTATAACGTCATCCCATATAACGAAATACGTTATAACGTCATCCCATATAACGTAATACGTTACAACGTCGTCCCATATAACGTAATTCGGTATAACGTCATACCATATAACCCATTAAGTTATAACGTCATACCATATAACCTATTACGTTATAACGTCATACCATATAACGTAATACGTTACAACGTCATCCCATATAACGTAATAAGTTATAACGTCATGCCATATAACGTAATACGTTATAGCGTCATACCATATAACGTAATGCGTTATAACGTCATCCCATATAACGTAATGCGTTATAACGCCATCCCATATAACGCAATACGTTATAACCTCGTCCCACATAACCTAATGCGTTATAACGTCATCCCATACTACGTAATGCGTTATAACGTCATCCCATATAACGTAATACGGTATAACGTCATCCCATATAACATAATGCGATATAACGTCTACACATATTACGTAACACGATATAACGTCACACCATATGACGTATTACGTTATAACGTCATACCGTATAACCTATTACGTTATAACGTCATACCATATAACGTAATTCGGTACAACGTCATACCACATAACCTATTTACGTTATAACGTCATACCATATAACGTATTACGTTATAACGGCATTCCATATAACGTAATACGTTATAACGTCATCCCATATAACGTAATGCCTTATAACGTCTACCCATATTACGTAATACGATATAACGTCACACCATATGACGTATTACGTTATAACGTCATACCGTATAACCTATTACGTTATAACGTCATACCATATAACGTAATACGTTATAACGTTATACCATATAACCTATTACGTTATAACGTCATCCCATAAAACGTAATACGTTATAACGTCATCCCATATAACGTAATACGTTATAACGTCATCCCATATAACGCAATACGTTATAACGTCCTTCCACATAACCTAATGCGTTATAACGCCATCCCATATTACGTAATGCGTTATAACGTCATCCCATATAACGTAATACGGTATAACGTCATACCATATAACCTATTTACGTTATGACGTAATACCATATAACGTATTACGTTATAACGTCATACCATATAACCTATTACGTTATAACGTCATATCATATAACGTAATACGTTATAACGTTATACCATATAACCTATTACGTTATAACGCCATCCCATATTACGTAATGCGTTATAACGTCATCCCATATAACCTATTTACGTTATAACGTCATGCCATATAACGTAATACGGTATTTCGTCATACCATATAACCCATTTACGTTATAACGTCATACCATATAACGTAATACGTTATAACGTTATACCATATAACCTATTACGTTATAACGTCATCCCATATTACGTAATACGTTATAACGTCATCCCATATAACGTATTACGTTATAACGTCATACCAGATAACATAATACGTTATAACGTCATACCATATAACGTAATACGTTATAACGTTATACCATATAACCTATTACGTTATAACGTCATCCCATATAACGTAATAAGTTATAACGTCATCCCATATAACGTAATACGGTATTTCGTCATACCATATAACCCATTTACGTTATAACGTCATACCATATAACGTAATACGGTATAACGTCATACCATATAACCTATTTACGTTATAACGTCATGCCATATAACGTAATACGTTATAACGTCATCCCATATAACCTATTTACGTTATAACGTCATGCCATATAACGTAATACGGTATTTCGTCATACCATATAACCCATTTACGTTATAACGTCATACCATATAACGTAATACGGTATAACGTCATACCATATAACCTATTTACGTTATAACGTCATGCCATATAACGTAATACGTTATAACGTCATCCCATATAACCTATTTACGGTATAACGTCATACCATATAACCTATTTACGTTATGACGTAATACCATATAACGTATTACGTTATAACGTCATCCTATATAACGTAATACGTTATAACGTCATCCCATATAACGTAATTCGGTATAACGTCATACTATATAACCTATTAAGTTATAACGTCATACCATACAACCTATTTACGTTATGACGTAATACCATATAACGTATTACGTTATAACGTCATACCATATAACCTATTACGTTATAACGTCATACCATATAACGTAATACGTTATAACGTTATACCATATAACCTATTACGTTATAACGTCATCCCATATTACGTAATACGTTATAACGTCATCCCATATAACGTATTACGTTATAACGTCATACCAGATAACATAATACGTTATAACGTCATACCATATAACGTAATACGTTATAACGTTATACCATATAACCTATTACGTTATAACGTCATCCCATATAACGTAATAAGTTATAACGTCATCCCATATAACGTAATACGGTATTTCGTCATACCATATAACCCATTTACGTTATAACGTCATACCATATAACGTAATACGGTATAACGTCATACCATATAACCTACTTACGTTATAACGTCATGCCATATAACGTAATACGTTATAACGTCATCCCATATAACCTATTTACGTTATAACGTCATGCCATATAACGTAATACGGTATTTCGTCATACCATATAACCCATTTACGTTATAACGTCATACCATATAACGTAATACGGTATAACGTCATACCATATAACCTATTTACGTTATAACGTCATGCCATATAACGTAATACGTTATAACGTCATCCCATATAACCTATTTACGTTATAACGTCATGCCATATAACGTAATACGTTATAACGTCATCCCATATAACGTAATACGGTATTTCGTCATACCGTATAACCCATTTACGTTATAACGTCATACCATATAACGTAATACGGTATAACGTCATACCATATAACCTATTTACGTTATAACGTCATGCCATATAACGTAATACGTTATAACGTCATCCCATATAACGTAATACGTTATAACGTCTTCCCATATAACGTAATACGTTATAACGTCATCCCATATAACGTAATACGTTATAACGTCATCCCATATAACGCAATACGTTATAACGTCGTCCCACATAACGTAATACGTTATAACGTCATCCCATACTACGGAATGCGTTATAACGTCATCCCATATAACGTAATACGGTATAACGTCATACCATATAACCTATTTACGTTATAACGTCATCCCATATAACGTAATACGGTATTTCGTCATACCGTATAACCCATTTACGTTATAACGTCATACCATATAACGTAATACGATATAACGTCATACCATATGACGTATTACGTTATAACGTCATCGCATATAACGTAATGCGTTATAACGTCCACCCATATTACGTAATACGATATAACGTCACACCATATGACGTATTACGTTATAACGTCATACCGTATAACCTATTACGTTATAACGTCATACCATATAACGTAATACGTTATAACGTTATACCATATAACATATTACGTTATAACGTCATCCGATATAACGTAATACGTTATAACGTCATCCCATATAACGTAATACGTTATAACGTCATACCATATAACCTATTTACGTTATGACGTCATACCATATAACGTATTACGTTATAACGTCATACCATATAACCTATTACGTTATAGCGTCATCCCATATAACGTAGTACGTTATAACGTCATCCCATATAACGCATACGTTATAACGTCGTCCGACATAACGTAATACGTTATAGCGTCATCCCATATTACGTAATGCGTTATAACGTCATCCCATATAACGTAATACGGTATAACGTCACACCATATAACGTAATTCGGTATAACGTCATACCATATAACCTAATACGTTATAACGTCATACCATATAACGTAATACGGTATAACGTCACACCATATAACGTAATTCGGTATAACGTCATACCATATAACCTAATACGTTATAACGTCATACCATATAACGTAATACGGTATAACGTCACACCATATAACGTAATTCGGTATAACGTCATCCCATATAACGTAATACGTTATAACGGTATTCCATATAACGTAATACGTTATAACGTTATACCATATAACCTATTACGTTATAACGTCATACCATATAACGTATTACGTTATAACGCCATGCCATATAACGTAATGCGTTATAACGTCATCCCATATAACGTAATGCGTTATAACGCCATCCCATATAACGCAATACGTTATAACCTCGTCCCACATAACCTAATGCGTTATAACGTCATCCCATACTACGTAATGCGTTATAACGTCATCCCATATAACGTAATACGGTATAACGTCATCCCATATAACATAATGCGATATAACGTCTACACATATTACGTAACACGATATAACGTCACACCATATGACGTATTACGTTATAACGTCATACCGTATAACCTATTACGTTATAACGTCATACCATATAACGTAATTCGGTACAACGTCATACCACATAACCTATTTACGTTATAACGTCATACCATATAACGTATTACGTTATAACGGCATTCCATATAACGTAATACGTTATAACGTCATCCCATATAACGTAATGCCTTATAACGTCTACCCATATTACGTAATACGATATAACGTCACACCATATGACGTATTACGTTATAACGTCATACCGTATAACCTATTACGTTATAACGTCATACCATATAACGTAATACGTTATAACGTTATACCATATAACCTATTACGTTATAACGTCATCCCATAAAACGTAATACGTTATAACGTCATCCCATATAACGTAATACGTTATAACGTCATCCCATATAACGCAATACGTTATAACGTCCTTCCACATAACCTAATGCGTTATAACGCCATCCCATATTACGTAATGCGTTATAACGTCATCCCATATAACGTAATACGGTATAACGTCATACCATATAACCTATTTACGTTATGACGTAATACCATATAACGTATTACGTTATAACGTCATACCATATAACCTATTACGTTATAACGTCATATCATATAACGTAATACGTTATAACGTTATACCATATAACCTATTACGTTATAACGCCATCCCATATTACGTAATGCGTTATAACGTCATCCCATATAACGTAATACGGTATAACGTCATACCATATAACCTATTTACGTTATGACGTAATACCATATAACGTATTACGTTATAACGTCATCCTATATAACGTAATACGTTATAACGTCATCCCATATAACGTAATTCGGTATAACGTCATACTATATAACCTATTAAGTTATAACGTCATACCATACAACCTATTTACGTTATGACGTAATACCATATAACGTATTACGTTATAACGTCATACCATATAACCTATTACGTTATAACGTCATCCCATATAACGTATACGTTATAACGTCATACCATATTACGTAATACGTTATAACGTCATCCCATATAACGTAAATCGTTATAACGTCTTCCCATATAACGTAATACGTTATAACGTCATCCCATATAACGTAATACGGTATAACGTCATACCGTATAACCTATTTACGTTGTACCGTCATACCATATAACGTATTACGTTATACCGTCATACCATATTAAAATATTATGTTATAACGTCACACCATATAACGTAATACGTTATAATTTTATACCATATATCCTATTACGTTATAACGTCAGCCCATATAACGTAATATGTTATAATGTCATCCCATATTACGTAATACGTTATAACGTCATCCCATATAACGTAATACGGTATAACGTCATACCATATAACAAATTACGTTATAACGTCATCCCATATAACATAATACGTTACAACGTCATCCCATATAACGTAATAAGTTATAACGTCATCCCATATAACGTAATACGGTATTTCGTCATACCATATAACCCATTTACGTTATAACGTCATACCATATAACGTAATACGGTATAACGTCATACCATATAACCTATTTACGTTATAACGTCATGCCATATAACGTAATACGTTATAACGTCATCCCATATAACCTATTTACGTTATAACGTCATGCCATATAACGTAATACGTTATAACGTCATCCCATATAACGTAATACGGTATTTCGTCATACCGTATAACCCATTTACGTTATAACGTCATACCATATAACGTAATACGGTATAACGTCATACCATATAACCTATTTACGTTATAACGTCATGCCATATAACGTAATACGTTATAACGTCATCCCATATAACGTAATACGTTATAACGTCTTCCCATATAACGTAATACGTTATAACGTCATCCCATATAACGTAATACGGTATAACGTCATACCATATAACCTATTTACGTTATAACGTCATACCATATAACGTATTACGTTATACCGTCATACCATATAAAATATTATGTTATAACGTCACAGCATATAACGTAATACGTTATAATTTTATACCATATAACCTATTACGTTATAACGTCTTCCCATATAACGTAATACGTTATAACGTCATCCCATATAACGTAATACGGTATAATGTCGTCCCATATAACGTATTACGTTATAACGTCATCCCGTATTACGTAATACGTTATAACGTCATCCCATATAACGTAATACGTTATAACGTCATACCATATAACGCAATACGTTATAACGTCGTCCCGTATATCGTAATACGTTATAACGTCATCCCAAATAACGTAATACGTTATAACGTCATCCCATATAACGCAATACGTTATAACGTCGTCCCACATAACGTAATACGTTATAGCGTCATACCATATAACGTAATGCGTTATAACGTCGACCCATATTACGTAATACGATATAACGTCACACCATATGACGTATTACGCTATAACGTCATACCGTATAACCTATTACGTTATAACGTCATACCATGTAACGTAATACGTTATAACGTTATACCATATAACCTATTACGTTATAACGTCATCCCATGTAACGTAATACGTTATAACGTCATCCCATATAACGTAATACGTTATAACGTCATACCATATAACGTAATACGGTATAACGTCATACCATATAACCTATTTACGTTATAACGTCATGCCATATAACGTAATACGTTATAACGTCATCCCATATAACGTAATACGTTATAACGTCATACCATATAACGTAATACGGTATAACTTCACACCATATAACGTAATTCGGTATAACGTCATCCCATATAACGTAATACGTTGTAACGTCATCCCATATAACGCAATACGTCATAACGTCATCCCATATAACGCAATACGTTATAACGTCGTCCGACATAACGTAATACGTTATAGCGTCATCCCATATTACGTAATGCGTTATAACGTCATCGCATATAACGTAATACGGTATAACGTCACACCATATAACGTTATTCGGTATAACGTCATACCATATAACCTAATACGTTATAAAGTCATACCATATAACGTATTACGTTATAACGCCATGCCATATAACGTAATACGTTATAGCGACATATCATATAACCTAATACGTTATAACGGTATTCCATATAACGTAATACGTTATAACGTTATACCATATAACGTAATACGTTATAACGTCATACCATATAACGTAATGCGTTATAACGTCGACCCATATTACGTAATACGATATAACGTCATCCCATATAACGTAATACGGTATAACGTCATACCATATAACCTATTTACGTTATAACGTCATACCATATAACGTATTACGTTATAACGTCATACCATATAACCTATTACGTTATAACGTCATACCATATAACGTAATACGTTATAACGTTATACCATATAACCTATTACGTTATAACGTCATACCATTTAACGTATTACGTTATAACGTCATGCCATATAACGTAATACGTTATAGCGTCATACCATATAACGTAATGCGTTATAACGTCGACCCATATTACGTAATACGATATAACGTCATACCATATGACGTATTACGTTATAACGTCATCGCATATAACGTAATGCGTTATAACGTCCACCCATATTACGTAATACGATATAACGTCACACCATATGACGTATTACGTTATAACGTCATACCGTATAACCTATTACGTTATAACGTCATACCATATAACGTAATACGTTATAACGTTATACCATATAACATATTACGTTATAACGTCATCCGATATAACGTAATACGTTATAACGTCATCCCATATAACGTAATACGTTATAACGTCATACCATATAACCTATTTACGTTATGACGTCATACCGTATAACGTATTACGTTATAACGTCATACCATATAACCTATTACGTTATAGCGTCATCCCATATAACGTAGTACGTTATAACGTCATTCCATATAACGCATACGTTATAACGTCGTCCGACATAACGTAATACGTTATAGCGTCATCCCATATTACGTAATGCGTTATAACGTCATCCCATATAACGTAATACGGTATAACGTCACACCATATAACGTAATTCGGTATAACGTCATACCATATAACCTAATACGTTATAACGTCATACCATATAACGTAATACGGTATAACGTCACACCATATAACGTAATTCGGTATAACGTCATACCATATAACCTAATACGTTATAACGTCATACCATATAACGTAATACGGTATAACGTCACACCATATAACGTAATTCGGTATAACGTCATCCCATATAACGTAATACGTTATAACGGTATTCCATATAACGTAATACGTTATAACGTTATACCATATAACCTATTACGTTATAACGTCATACCATATAACGTATTACGTTATAACGCCATGCCATATAACGTAATACGTTATAGCGACATACCATATAACCTAATACGTTATAACGTCATACCGTATAACGTAATACGGTATAACGTCACACCATATAACGTAATTCGGTATAACGTCACACCATATAACGTAATTCGGTATAACGTCATACCATATAACCTAATACGGTATAGCGTCACACCATATAACGTAATTCGGTATAACGTCATACCATATAACCCAATACGTTATAACGTCGTCCCACATAACGTAATACGTTATAGCGTCATACCATATAACGTAATGCGTTATAACGTCGATCCATATTACGTAATACGATATAACGTCACACCATATGACGTATTACGTTATAACGTCATACCGTATAACCTATTACGTTATAACGTCATACCATGTAACGTAATACGTTATAACGTTATACCATATAACCTATTACGTTATAACGTCATCCCATGTAACATAATACGTTATAACGTCATCCCATATAACGTAATACGTTATAACGTCATCCCATATAACGCAATACGTTATAACGTCGTCCCACATAACCTAATGCGTTATAACGCCATCCCATATTACGCAATGCGTTATAACGTCATCCCATATAACGTAATACGGTATAACGTCATACCATATAACCTATTTACGTTATGACGTCATACCATATAACGTAATACGTTATAACGTTATACCATATAACCTATTACGTTGTAACGTCATCCCATATAACGTAATACGTTATAACGTCATCCCATATAACGTAATACGTTATAACGTCATCCCATATAACGTAATACGTTATAACGTCATCCCATATAACGCAATACGTTATAACGTCGTCCCACATAACGTAATACGTTATAACGCCATCCCATACTACGTAATGCGTTATAACGTCATCCCATATAACTTAATACGGTATAACGTCATACCATATAACCTATTTACGTTATAACGTCAGACCATATAACGTATTCCGTTATAACGTCATACCATATAACCTATTACGTTATAACGTCATACCATATAACGTAATACGTTATAACGTTATACCATATAACCTATTACGTTATAACGTCATACCATTTAACGTATTACGTTATAACGTCATGCCATATAACGTAATACGTTATAGCGTCATACCATATAACGTAATGAGTTATAACGTCGACCCATATTACGTAATACGATATAACGTCACACCATATGACGTATTACGTTATAACGTCATACCGTATAACCTATTACGTTATAACGTCATACCACATAACGTAATTCGGTACAACGTCATACCACATAACCTATTTACGTTATAACGTCATACCATATAACGTATTACGTTATAACGGTATTCCATATAACGTAATACGTTATAACGTCATACCATATAACCTATTTACGTTATAACGTCATACCATATAACGTATTACGTTATAACGTCATACCATATAACCTATCACGTTATAACGTCATACCATATAACGTAATGCGTTATAACGTCTACCCATAATACGTAATACGATATAACGTCACACCATATGACGTATTACGTTATAACGTCATACCATATAACCTATTACGTTATAACGTCATACCATATAACGTAATGCGTTATAACGTCTACCCATATTACGTAATAGGATATAACGTCACACCATATGACGTATTACGTTATAACGTCATACCGTATAACGTATTACGTTATAACGGTATTCCATATAACGTAATACGTTATAACGTCATACCATATAACCTATTTACGTTATAACGTCGTCCCACATAACGTAATACGTTATAACGTCATCCCATACTACGTAATACGTTATAACGTCATCCCATATAACGTAATACGTTATAACGTCGTCCCACATAACCTAATGCGTTATAACGCCATCCCATATTACGCAATGCGTTATAACGTCATCCCATATAACGTAATACGGTATAACGTCATACCATATAACCTATTTACGTTATGACGTCATACCATATAACGTATTACGTTATAACGCCATACCATATAACCTATTACGTTATAACGTCATACCATATAACGTAATGCGTTATAACGTCTACCCATATTACGTAATACGATATAACGTCACACCATATGACGTATTACGTTATAACGTCATACCGTATAACCTATTACGTTATAACGTCATACCATATAACGTAATACGTTATAACGTTATACCATATAACCTATTACGTTATAACGTCATCCCATGTAACGTAATACGTTATAACGTCATCCCATATAACGTAATACGTTATAACGTCATCCCATATAACGCAATACGTTATAACGTCGTCCCACATAACCTAATGCGTTATAACGCCATCCCATATTACGCAATGCGTTATAACGTCATCCCATATAACGTAATACGGTATAACGTCATACCATATAACCTATTTACGTTATGACGTCATACCATATAACGTATTACGTTATAACGTCATACCATATAACCTATTACGTTATAACGTCATCCCATATAACGTAATACGTTATAACGTCATACCATATAACCTATTACGTTATAACGTCATACCATATAACGTAATACGTTATAACGTTATACCATATAACCTATTACGTTATAACGTCATCCCATGTAACGTAATACGTTATAACGTCATCCCATATAACGTAATACGTTATAACGTCATCCCATATAACGTAATACGTTATAACGTCATCCCATATAACGCAATACGTTATAACGTCGTCCCACATAACCTAATGCGTTATAACGCCATCCCATATTACGCAATGCGTTATAACGTCATCCCATATAACGTAATACGGTATAACGTCATACCATATAACCTATTTACGTTATGACGTCATACCATATAACGTATTACGTTATAACGTCATACCATATAACCTATTTACGTTATGACGTCATACCATATAACGTATTACGTTATAACGTCATACCATATAACCTATTACGTTATAACGCCATCCCATATTACGCAATGCGTTATAACGTCATCCCATATAACGTAATACGGTATAACGTCATACCATATAACCTATTTACGTTATGACGTCATACCATATAACGTATTACGTTATAACGTCATACCATATAACCTATTACGGTATAACGTCACACCATATAACGTAATTCGGTATAACGTCATCCCATATTACGTAATGCGTTATAACGTCATCGCATATAACGTAATACGGTATAACGTCACACCATATAACGTAATTCGGTAAACGTCATACCATATAAGCTATTTACGTTATAACGTCATACCATATAACGTATTACGTTATAACGTCATACCATATAACCTATTACGTTATAACGTCATACCATATAACGTAATACGTTATAACGTTATACCATATAACCTATTACGTTATAGCGACATACCATATAACCTAATACGTTATAACGGTATTCCATATAACGTAATACGTTAAAACGTTATACCATATAACCTATTACGTTATAACGTCATCCCATATTACGTAATACGTTATAACGTCATCCCATATAACGCAATACGTTATAACGTCGTCCCACATAACCTAATGAGTTATAACGCCATCCCATAATACGTAATGCGTTATAACGTCATCCCATATAACGAAATACGTTATAACGTCATCCCATATAACGTAACACGTTACAACGTCGTCCCATATAACGTAATTCGGTATAACGTCATACCATATAACCCATTAAGTTATAACGTCATACCATATAACCTATTAGGTTATAACGTCATACCATATAACGTAATACGTTACAACGTCATCCCATATAACGTAATAAGTTATAACGTCATGCCATATAACGTAATACGTTATAGCGTCATACCATATAACGTAATGCGTTATAACGTCATCCCATATAACGTAATGCGTTATAACGCCATCCCATATAACGCAATACGTTATAACCTCGTCCCACATAACCTAATGCGTTATAACGTCATCCCATACTACGTAATGCGTTATAACGTCATCCCATATAACGTAATACGGTATAACGTCATCCCATATAACGTAATGCGATATAACGTCTACCCATATTACGTAACACGATATAACGTCACACCATATGACGTATTACGTTATAACGTCATACCGTATAACCTATTACGTTATAACGTCATCCCATATAACGTAATACGTTACAACGCCATCCCATATAACGCAATACGTTATAACGTCGTCCCACATAACCTAATGCGTTATAACGCCATCCCATATTACGCAATGCGTTATAACGTCATCCCATATAACGTAATACGGTATAACGTCATACCATATAACCTATTTACGTTATGACGTCATACCATATAACGTATTACGTTATAACGTCATACCATATAACCTATTTACGTTATGACGTCATACCATATAACGTATTACGTTATAACGTCATACCATATAACCTATTACGTTATAACGCCATCCCATATTACGCAATGCGTTATAACGTCATCCCATATAACGTAATACGGTATAACGTCATACCATATAACCTATTTACGTTATGACGTCATACCATATAACGTATTACGTTATAACGTCATACCATATAACCTATTACGGTATAACGTCACACCATATAACGTAATTCGGTATAACGTCATCCCATATTACGTAATGCGTTATAACGTCATCGCATATAACGTAATACGGTATAACGTCACACCATATAACGTAATTCGGTAAACGTCATACCATATAAGCTATTTACGTTATAACGTCATACCATATAACGTATTACGTTATAACGTCATACCATATAACCTATTACGTTATAACGTCATACCATATAACGTAATACGTTATAACGTTATACCATATAACCTATTACGTTATAGCGACATACCATATAACCTAATACGTTATAACGGTATTCCATATAACGTAATACGTTACAACGTTATACCATATAACCTATTACGTTATAACGTCATCCCATATTACGTAATACGTTATAACGTCATCCCATATAACGCAATACGTTATAACGTCGTCCCACATAACCTAATGAGTTATAACGCCATCCCATAATACGTAATGCGTTATAACGTCATCCCATATAACGAAATACGTTATAACGTCATCCCATATAACGTAACACGTTACAACGTCGTCCCATATAACGTAATTCGGTATAACGTCATACCATATAACCCATTAAGTTATAACGTCATACCATATAACCTATTAGGTTATAACGTCATACCATATAACGTAATACGTTACAACGTCATCCCATATAACGTAATAAGTTATAACGTCATGCCATATAACGTAATACGTTATAGCGTCATACCATATAACGTAATGCGTTATAACGTCATCCCATATAACGTAATGCGTTATAACGCCATCCCATATAACGCAATACGTTATAACCTCGTCCCACATAACCTAATGCGTTATAACGTCATCCCATACTACGTAATGCGTTATAACGTCATCCCATATAACGTAATACGGTATAACGTCATCCCATATAACGTAATGCGATATAACGTCTACCCATATTACGTAACACGATATAACGTCACACCATATGACGTATTACGTTATAACGTCATACCGTATAACCTATTACGTTATATCGTCATACCATATAACGTAATTCGGTACAACGTCCTACCACATAACCTATTTACGTTATAACGTCATCCCATATAACGTAATGCGTTATAACGTCTACCCATATTACGTAATACGATATAACGTCACGCCATATGACGTATTACGCTATAACGTCATACCGTATAACCTGTTACGTTATAACGTCATCCCATATTACGTAATACGTTATAACGTCATCCCATATAACGTATACGTTATAACGTCATACCATATTACGTAATACGTTATAACGTCATCCCATATAACGAAATACGTTATAACGTCATCCCATATAACGTAATACGTTATAACGTCATCCCATATGACGTAATTCGGTCTAACGTCATACCATATAACCTATTAAGTTATAACGTCATACCATATAACCTATTAAGTTATAACCATATAACCTATCACGTTATAACGTCATCCCATATAACGTAATACGTTATAGCGTCATGCCATATAACGTAATACGCTATCACGTCATTCCATATAACGTATTACGTTATACCGTCATACCATATAAAATATTATGTTATAACGTCACACCATATAACGTAATACGTTATAATTTTATACCATATATCCTATTACGTTATAACGTCAGCCCATATAACGTAATATGTTATAATGTCATCCCATATTACGTAATACGTTATAACGTCATCCCATATAACGTAATACGGTATAACGTCATACCATATAACCTATTACGTTATAACGTCATCCCATATAACGTAATACGTTACAACGCCATCCCATATAACGTAATACGTTATAACGTCATCCCATATAACGTAATACGGTATTTCGTCATACCATATAACCTATTTACGTTATAACGTCATACCATATAACGTAATACGGTATAACGACATACCATATAACTTATTACGTTATAACGTCATACCATATAACGTAATACGTTATAACGTCATACCATATAACCTATTACGTTATAACGTCATCCCGTATTACGCAATACGTTATAATGTCATCCCATATAGCGTAATACGTTATAACGTCATACCATATAACGCAATACGTTATAACATCGTCCCATATAACGTAGTACGTTATAACGTCATCCCATACTACGTAATGCGTTATAACGTCATCCCATATAACGTAATACGGTATAACGTCATACCATATAACCTATTACGTTATAACGTCATACCATATAACGTATTACGTTATAACGTCATACCATATAACCTATTACGCTATAACGTCATACTTTATAACGTAATACGTTATAACGTTATACCATATAATCTATTACGTTATAACGTCATCCCATATTACGTAATGCGTTATAACGTCATCCCATGTAACGTATTACGTTATAACGTCATACCATATAACCTATTACGTTATAACGCCATACCATATAACGTAGTACGTTATAACGTTATACCATATAACCTATTACGTTATAACGTCATCCCATATTACGTAATGCGTTATAACGTCATCCCATATAACGTATTACGTTATAACGTCGTCCCATATAACGTAATACGTTATAACGTCATCCCATATAACGTAATACGTTATAACGTCATCCCATATAACGCAATACGTTATAACGTCGTCCCACATAACGTAGTACGTTATAACGTCATCCCATACTACGTAATGCGTTATAACGTTATCCCATATAACGTAATACGGTATAACGTCATACCATATAACCTATTACGTTATAACGTCATACTTTATAACGTAATACGTTATAACGTTATACCATATAACCTATTACGTTATAACGTCATCCCATATTACGTAATGCGTTATAACGTCATCCCATATAACGTATTACGTTATAACGTCATACCATATAACCTATTACGTCATAACGCCATACCATATAACGTAGTACGTTATAACGTTATACCATATAACCTATTACGTTATAACGTCATCCCGTATTACGTAATACGTTATAACGTCATCCCATATAACGTAATACGTTATAACGTAATCCCATATAACGTAATACGTTATAACGTCATCCCATATAACGCAATACGTTATAACGTCGTCCGACATAACGTAATACGTTATAGCGTCATCCCATATTACGTAATGCGTTATAACGTCGTCCCATATAACGTAATACGGTATAACGTCACACCATATAACGTAATTCGTTATAACGTCATACCATATAACCTAATACGTTATAACGTCATACCATATAACGTAATACGGTATAACGTCACGCCATATAACGTAATTCGGTATAACGTCATCCCATATAACGTAATACGTTATAACGTCGTCCCATATAACGTAATACGTTATAACGTCATCCCATATAACGTAATACGTTATAACGTCATCCCATATAACGCAATACGTTGTAACGTCGTCCCACATAACGTAGTACGTTATAACGTCATCCCATACTACGTAATGCGTTATAACGTCATCCCATATAACGTAATACGGTATAACGTCATACCATATAACCTATTACGTTATAACGTCATACCATATAACGAATTACGTTATAACGTCATACCATATAACCTATTACGTTATAACGTCATACCATATAACGTAATACGTTATAACGTTATACCATATAACCTATTACGTTATAACGTCATCCCGTATTACGTAATACGTTATAACGTCATCCCATATAACGTAATACGTTATAACGTCATACCATATAACGCAATACGTTATAACGTCGTCCCATATAACCTATTTACGTTATAACGTCATACCATATAACGTATTACGTTATAACGTCATGCCATATAACGTAATACGTTATAGCGTAATACCATATAACCTAATACGTTATAACGGTATTCCATATAACGTAATACGTTATAACGTCATCCCATATAACGTAATGCGTTATAACGTCGACCCATATTACGTAATACGATATAACGTCACACCATATGACGTATTACGTTATAACGTCATACCGTATAACCTATTACGTTATAACGTCATACCATATAACGTAATACGTTATAACGTTATACCATATAACCTATTACGTTATAACGTCATCCCATATAACGTAATACGTTATAACGTCATCCCATAAAACGTAATACGTTATAACGTCATCCCATATAACGCAATACGTTATAACGTTGTCCCACATAACCTAATGCGTTATAACGCCATCCCATATTACGCATTGCGTTATAACGTCATCCCATATAACGTAATACGGTATAACGTCATACCATATAACCTATTTACGTTATGACGTCATACCATATAACGTATTACGTTATAACGTCATACCATATAACCTATTAAGTTATAACGTCATCCCATATAACGTAATACGTTATAACGTCATCCCATATAACGCAATACGTTATAACGTCGTCCGACATAACGTAATACGTTATAGCGTCATCGCATATTACGTAATGCGTTATAACGTCATCCCATATAACGTAATACGGTATAACGTCACACCATATAACGTAATTCGGTATAACGTCATACCATATAACCTAATACGTTATAACGTCATACCATATAACGTAATACGGTATAACGTCACACCATATAACGTAATTCGGTATAACGTCATACCATATAACCTAATACGTTATAACGTCATACCATATAACGTAATACGGTATAACGTCACACCATATAACGTAATTCGGTATAACGTCACCCCATATAACGTAATACGTTATAACGTCATCGCATATAACGTAATACGTTATAACGTCATCCCATATAACGCAATACGTTATAACGTCGTCCCACATAACGTAATACGTTATAACGTCATCCCATACTACGTAATGCGTTATAACGTCATCCCATATAACGTAATATGGTATAACGTCATACCATTTAACGTATTACGTTATAACGTCATGCCATATAACGTAATACGTTATAGCGTCGTACCATATAACGTAATGCGTTATAACGTCGACCCATATTACGTAATACGATATAACGTCACACCATATGACGTATTACGTTATAACGTCATACCGTATAACCTATTACGTTATAACGTCATACCATATAACGTAATTCGGTACAACGTCATACCACATAACCTATTTACGTTATAACGTCATACCATATAACGTATTACGTTATAACGGTATTCCATATAACGTAATACGTTATAACGTCATCCCATATAACGCAATACGTTATAACGTCGTCCCACATAACGTAATACGTTATAACGTCATCCCATACTACGTAATGCGTTATAACGTCATCCCATATAACTTAATACGGTATAACGTCATACCATATAACCTATTACGTTATAACGTCGTCCCATATAACGTAATACGTTATAACGTCATCCCATATAACTTAATACGTTATAACGTCATCCCATATAACGCAATACGTTGTAACGTCCTCCCACATAACGTAGTACGTTATAACGTCATCCCATACTACGTAATGCGTTATAACGTCATCCCATATAACGTAATACGGTATAACGTCATACCATATAACCTATTACGTTATAACGTCATACCATATAACGTATTACGTTATAACGTCATACCATATAACCTATTACGTTATAACGTCATACCATATAACGTAATACGTTATAACGTTATACCATATAACCTATTACGTTATAACGTCATCCCGTATTACGTAATACGTTATAACGTCATCCCATATAACGTAATACGTTATAACGTCATACCATATAACGCAATACGTTATAACGTCGTCCCATATAACCTATTTACGTTATAACGTCATACCATATAACGTATTACGTTATAACGTCATGCCATATAACGTAATACGTTATAGCGTAATACCATATAACCTAATACGTTATAACGGTATTCCATATAACGTAATACGTTATAACGTCATCCCATATAACGTAATGCGTTATAACGTCGACCCATATTACGTAATACGATATAACGTCACACCATATGACGTATTACGTTATAACGTCATACCGTATAACCTATTACGTTATAACGTCATACCATATAACGTAATACGTTATAACGTTATACCATATAACCTATTACGTTATAACGTCATCCCATATAACGTAATACGTTATAACGTCATCCCATAAAACGTAATACGTTATAACGTCATCCCATATAACGCAATACGTTATAACGTTGTCCCACATAACCTAATGCGTTATAACGCCATCCCATATTACGCATTGCGTTATAACGTCATCCCATATAACGTAATACGGTATAACGTCATACCATATAACCTATTTACGTTATGACGTCATACCATATAACGTATTACGTTATAACGTCATACCATATAACCTATTAAGTTATAACGTCATCCCATATAACGTAATACGTTATAACGTCATCCCATATAACGCAATACGTTATAACGTCGTCTGACATAACGTAATACGTTATAGCGTCATCGCATATTACGTAATGCGTTATAACGTCATCCCATATAACGTAATACGGTATAACGTCACACCATATAACGTAATTCGGTATAACGTCATACCATATAACCTAATACGTTATAACGTCATACCATATAACGTAATACGGTATAACGTCACACCATATAACGTAATTCGGTATAACGTCATACCATATAACCTAATACGTTATAACGTCATACCATATAACGTAATACGGTATAACGTCACACCATATAACGTAATTCGGTATAACGTCATCCCATATAACGTAATACGTTATAACGTCATCGCATATAACGTAATACGTTATAACGTCATCCCATATAACGCAATACGTTATAACGTCGTCCCACATAACGTAATACGTTATAACGTCATCCCATACTACGTAATGCGTTATAACGTCATCCCATATAACGTAATATGGTATAACGTCATACCATATAAGATATTTACGTTATAACGTCATACCATATAACGTATTACGTTATAACGTCATACCATATAACCTATTACGTTATAACGTCATACCATATAACGTAATACGTTATAACGTTATACCATATAACCTATTACGTTATAACGTCATACCATTTAACGTATTACGTTATAACGTCATGCCATATAACGTAATACGTTATAGCGTCGTACCATATAACGTAATGCGTTATAACGTCGACCCATATTACGTAATACGATATAACGTCACACCATATGACCTATTACGTTATAACGTCATACCGTATAACCTATTACGTTATAACGTCATACCATATAACGTAATTCGGTACAACGTCATACCACATAACCTATTTACGTTATAACGTCATACCATATAACGCAATACGTTATAACGTCGTCCCATATAACCTATTTACGTTATAACGTCATACCATATAACGTATTACGTTATAACGTCATGCCATATAACGTAATACGTTATAGCGTAATACCATATAACCTAATACGTTATAACGGTATTCCATATAACGTAATACGTTATAACGTCATCCCATATAACGTAATGCGTTATAACGTCGACCCATATTACGTAATACGATATAACGTCACACCATATGACGTATTACGTTATAACGTCATACCGTATAACCTATTACGTTATAACGTCATACCATATAACGTAATACGTTATAACGTTATACCATATAACCTATTACGTTATAACGTTATCCCATATAACGTAATACGTTATAACGTCATCCCATAAAACGTAATACGTTATAACGCCATCCCATATTACGCATTGCGTTATAACGTCATACCATATAACGTAATACGGTATAACGTCATACCATATAACCTATTTACGTTATGACGTCATACCATATAACGTATTACGTTATAACGTCATACCATATAACCTATTAAGTTATAACGTCATCCCATATAACGTAATACGTTATAACGTCATCCCATATAACGCAATACGTTATAACGTCGTCCGACATAACGTAATACGTTATAGCGTCATCGCATATTACGTAATGCGTTATAACGTCATCCCATATAACGTAATACGGTATAACGTCACACCATATAACGTAATTCGGTATAACGTCATACCATATAACCTAATACGTTATAACGTCATACCATATAACGTAATACGGTATAACGTCACACCATATAACGTAATTCGGTATAACGTCATACCATATAACCTAATACGTTATAACGTCATACCATATAACGTAATACGGTATAACGTCACACCATATAACGTAATTCGGTATAACGTCATCCCATATAACGTAATACGTTATAACGTCATCGCATATAACGTAATACGTTATAACGTCATCCCATATAACGCAATACGTTATAACGTCGTCCCACATAACGTAATACGTTATAACGTCATCCCATACTACGTAATGCGTTATAACGTCATCCCGTATAACGTAATATGGTATAACGTCATACCATATAAGATATTTACGTTATAACGTCATACCATATAACGTATTACGTTATAACGTCATACCATATAACCTATTACGTTATAACGTCATACCATATAACGTAATACGTTATAACGTTATACCATATAACCTATTACGTTATAACGTCATACCATTTAACGTATTACGTTATAACGTCATGCCATATAACGTAATGCGTTATAACGTCATCCCATATAACGCAATACGTTATAACGTCGTCCCACATAACCTAATGCGTTATAACGCCATCCCATATTACGCAATGCGTTATAACGTCATCCCATATAACGTAATACGGTATAACGTCATACCATATAACCTATTTACGTTATGACGTCATACCATATAACGTAATACGTTATAACGTTATACCATATAACCTATTACGTTATAACGTCATCCCATGTAACGTAATACGTTATAACGTCATCCCATATAACGTAATACGTTATAACGTCATCCCATATAACGCAATACGTTATAACGTCGTCCCACATAACCTAATGCGTTATAACGCCATCCCATATTACGCAATGCGTTATAACGTCATCCCATATAACGTAATACGGTATAACGTCATACCATATAACCTATTTACGTTATGACGTCATACCATATAACGTATTACGTTATAACGTCATACCATATAACCTATTACGTTATAACGTCATCCCATATAACGCAATACGTTATAACGTCGTCCCACATAACCTAATGCGTTATAACGCCATCCCATATTACGCAATGCGTTATAACGTCATCCCATATAACGTAATACGGTATAACGTCATACCATATAACCTATTTACGTTATGACGTCATACCATATAACGTATTACGTTATAACGTCATACCATATAACCTATTACGTTATAACGCCATACCATATAACGTAGTACGTTATAACGTTATACCATATAACCTATTACGTTATAACGTCATACCATATAACGTATTACGTTATAACGTCATACCATATAACCTATTACGTTATAACGTCATACTTTATAACGTAATACGTTATAACGTTATACCATATAACCTATTACGTTATAACGTCATCCCATATTACGTAATGCGTTATAACGTCATCCCATATAACGTATTACGTTATAACGTCATACCATATAACCTATTACGTCATAACGCCATACCATATAACGTAGTACGTTATAACGTTATAGCATATAACCTATTACGTTATAACGTCATCCCGTATTACGTAATACGTTATAACGTCATCCCATATAACGTAATACGTTATAACGTAATCCCATATAACGTAATACGTTATAACGTCATCCCATATAACGCAATACGTTATAACGTCGTCCGACATAACGTAATACGTTATAGCGTCATCCCATATTACGTAATGCGTTATAACGTCGTCCCATATAACGTAATACGGTATAACGTCACACCATATAACGTAATTCGTTATAACGTCATACCATATAACCTAATACGTTATAACGTCATACCATATAACGTAATACGGTATAACGTCACGCCATATAACGTAATTCGGTATAACGTCATCCCATATAACGTAATACGTTATAACGTCGTCCCATATAACGTAATACGTTATAACGTCATCCCATATAACGTAATACGTTATAACGTCATCCCATATAACGCAATACGTTGTAACGTCGTCCCACATAACGTAGTACGTTATAACGTCATCCAATACTACGTAATGCGTTATAACGTCATCCCATATAACGTAATACGGTATAACGTCATACCATATAACCTATTACGTTATAACGTCATACCATATAACGTATTACGTTATAACGTCATACCATATAACCTATTACGTTATAACGTCATACCATATAACGTAATACGTTATAACGTTATACCATATAACCTATTACGTTATAACGTCATCCCGTATTACGTAATACGTTATAACGTCATCCCATATAACGTAATACGTTATAACGTCATACCATATAACGCAATACGTTATAACGTCGTCCCATATAACCTATTTACGTTATAACGTCATACCATATAACGTATTACGTTATAACGTCATGCCATATAACGTAATACGTTATAGCGTAATACCATATAACCTAATACGTTATAACTGTATTCCATATAACGTAATACGTTATAACGTCATCCCATATAACGTAATGCGATATAACGTCGACCCATATTACGTAATACGATATAACGTCACACCATATGACGTATTACGTTATAACGTCATACCGTATAACCTATTACGTTATAACGTCATACCATATAACGTAATACGTTATAACGTTATACCATATAACCTATTACGTTATAACGTCATCCCATATAACGTAATACGTTATAACGTCATCCCATAAAACGTAATACGTTATAACGTCATCCCATATAACGCAATACGTTATAACGCTGTCCCACATAACCTAATGCGTTATAACGCCATCCCATATTACGCATTGCGTTATAACGTCATCCCATATAACGTAATACGGTATAACGTCATACCATATAACCTATTTACGTTATGACGTCATACCATATAACGTATTACGTTATAACGTCATACCATATAACCTATTAAGTTATAACGTCATCCCATATAACGTAATACGTTATAACGTCATCCCATATAACGCAATACGTTATAACGTCGTCCGACATAACGTAATACGTTATAGCGTCATCGCATATTACGTAATGCGTTATAACGTCATCCCATATAACGTAATACGGTATAACGTCACACCATATAACGTAATTCGGTATAACGTCATACCATATAACCTAATACGTTATAACGTCATACCATATAACGTAATACGGTATAACGTCACACCATATAACGTAATTCGGTATAACGTCATACCATATAACCTAATACGTTATAACGTCATACCATATAACGTAATACGGTATAACGTCACACCATATAACGTAATACGTTATAACGTCATCGCATATAACGTAATACGTTATAACGTCATCCCATATAACGCAATACGTTATAACGTCGTCCCACATAACGTAATACGTTATAACGTCATCCCATACTACGTAATGCGTTATAACGTCATCCCATATAACGTAATATGGTATAACGTCATACCATATAAGATATTTACGTTATAACGTCATACCATATAACGTATTACGTTATAACGTCATACCATATAACCTATTACGTTATAACGTCATACCATATAACGTAATACGTTATAACGTTATACCATATAACCTATTACGTTATAACGTCATACCATTTAACGTATTACGTTATAACGTCATGCCATATAACGTAATACGTTATAGCGTCGTACCATATAACGTAATGCGTTATAACGTCGACCCATATTACGTAATACGATATAACGTCACACCATATGACGTATTACGTTATAACGTCATACCGTATAACCTATTACGTTATAACGTCATACCATATAACGTAATTCGGTACAACGTCATACCACATAACCTATTTACGTTATAACGTCATACCATATAACGTATTACGTTATAACGGTATTCCATATAACGTAATACGTTATAACGTCATCCCATATAACGCAATACGTTATAACGTCGTCCCACATAACGTAATACGTTATAACGTCATCCCATACTACGTAATGCGTTATAACGTCATCCCATATAACTTAATACGGTATAACGTCATACCATATAACCTATTACGTTATAACGTCGTCCCATATAACGTAATACGTTATAACGTCATCCCATATAACGTAATACGTTATAACGTCATCCCATATAACGCAATACGTTGTAACGTCGTCCCACATAACGTAGTACGTTATAACGTCATCCCATACTACGTAATGCGTTATAGCGTCATCCCATATAACGTAATACGGTATAACGTCATACCATATAACCTATTACGTTATAACGTCATACCATATAACGTATTACGTTATAACGTCATACCATATAACCTATTACGTTATAACGTCATACCATATAACGTAATACGTTATAACGTTATACCATATAACCTATTACGTTATAACGTCATCCCGTATTACGTAATACGTTATAACGTCATCCCATATAACGTAATACGTTATAACGTCATACCATATAACGCAATACGTTATAACGTCGTCCCATATAACCTATTTACGTTATAACGTCATACCATATAACGTATTACGTTATAACGTCATGCCATATAACGTAATACGTTATAGCGTAATACCATATAACCTAATACGTTATAACGGTATTCCATATAACGTAATACGTTATAACGTCATCCCATATAACGTAATGCGTTATAACGTCGACCCATATTACGTAATACGATATAACGTCACACCATATGACGTATTACGTTATAACGTCATACCGTATAACCTATTACGTTATAACGTCATACCATATAACGTAATACGTTATAACGTTATACCATATAACCTATTACGTTATAACGTCATCCCATATAACGTAATACGTTATAACGTCATCCCATAAAACGTAATACGTTATAACGTCATCCCATATAACGCAATACGTTATAACGTTGTCCCACATAACCTAATGCGTTATAACGCCATCCCATATTACGCATTGCGTTATAACGTCATCCCATATAACGTAATACGGTATAACGTCATACCATATAACCTATTTACGTTATAACGTCAGACCATATAACGTATTCCGTTATAACGTCATACCATATAACCTATTACGTTATAACGTCATACCATATAACGTAATACGTTATAACGTTATACCATATAACCTATTACGTTATAACGTCATACCATTTAACGTATTACGTTATAACGTCATACCATATAACCTATTACGTTATAACGTCATACCATATAACGTAATACGTTATAACGTTATACCATATAACCTATTACGTTATAACGTCATACCATTTAACGTATTACGTTATAACGTCATGCCATATAACGTAATACGTTATAGCGTCATCCCATATAACGTAATACGTTATAACGTCATCCCATATAACGCAATACGTTATAACGTCGTCCCACATAACGTAATACGTTATAACGTCATCCCATACAACGTAATGCGTTATAACGTCATCCCATATAACTTAATACGGTATAACGTCATACCATATAACCTATTTACGTTATAACGTCAGACCATATAACGTATTCCGTTATAACGTCATAAAATATAACCTATTACGTTATAACGTCATACCATATAACGTAATACGTTATAACGTTATACCATATAACCTATTACGTTATAACGTCATACCATTTAACGTATTACGTTATAACGTCATGCCATATAACGTAATACGTTATAGCGTCATACCATATAACGTAATGCGTTATAACGTCGACCCATATTACGTAATACGATATAACGTCACACCATATGACGTATTACGTTATAACGTCATACCGTATAACCTATTACGTTATAACGTCATACCACATAACGTAATTCGGTACAACGTCATACCACATAACCTATTTACGTTATAACGTCATACCATATAACGTATTACGTTATAACGGTATTCCATATAACGTAATACGTTATAACGTCATACCATATAACCTATTTACGTTATAACGTCATACCATATAACGTATTACGTTATAACGTCATACCATATAACCTATCACGTTATAACGTCATACCATTAACGTAATGCGTTATAACGTCTACCCATAATACGTAATACGATATAACGTCACACCATATGACGTATTACGTTATAACGTCATACCATATAACCTATTACGTTATAACGTCATACCATATAACGTAATGCGTTATAACGTCTACCCATATTACGTAATAGGATATAACGTCACACCATATGACGTATTACGTTATAACGTCATACCGTATAACGTATTACGTTATAACGGTATTCCATATAATGTAATACATTGTAACGTCATACCATATAACCTATTTACGTTATAACGTCGTCCCACATAACGTAATACGTTATAACGTCATCCCATACTACGTAGTACGTTATAACGTCATCCCATATAACGTAATACGGTATAACGTCATACCATATAACCTATTTACGTTATAACGTCATACCATATAACGTATTACGTTATAACGCCATACCATATAACCTATTACGTTATAACGTCATACCATATAACGTAATGCGTTATAACGTCTTCCCATATAACGTAATACGTTATAGCGTCATACCATATAACGTAATGCGTTATAACGTCGACCCATATTACGTAATACGATATAACGTCACACCATATGACGTATTACGTTATAACGTCATACCATATAACCTATTACGTTATAACGTCATACCATATAACGTAATGCGTTATAACGTCTACCCATATTACGTAATAGGATATAACGTCACACCATATGACGTATTACGTTATAACGTCATACCGTATAACGTATTACGTTATAACGGTATTCCATATAATGTAATACGTTGTAACGTCATACCATATAACCTATTTACGTTATAACGTCGTCCCACATAACGTAATACGTTATAACGTCATCCCATACTACGTAATACGTTATAACGTCATCCCATATAACGTAATACGGTATAACGTCATACCATATAACCTATTTACGTTATAACGTCATACCATATAACGTATTACGTTATAACGCCATACCATATAACCTATTACGTTATAACGTCATACCATATAACGTAATGCGTTATAACGTCTTCCCATATAACGTAATACGTTATAGCGTCATACCATATAACGTAATGCGTTATAACGTCGACCCATATTACGTAATACGATATAACGTCACACCATATGACGTATTACGTTATAACGTCATACCGTATAACCTATTACGTTATAACGTCATACCACATAACGTAATTCGGTACAACGTCATACCACATAACCTATTTACGTTATAACGTCATACCATATAACGTATTACGTTATAACGGTATTCCATATAACGTAATACGTTATAACGTCATACCATATAACCTATCACGTTATAACGTCATACCATATAACGTAATGCGTTATAACGTCTACCCATAATACGTAATACGATATAACGTCACACCATATGACGTATTACGTTATAACGTCATACCATATAACCTATTACGTTATAACGTCATACCATATAACGTAATGCGTTATAACGTCTACCCATATTACGTAATAGGATATAACGTCACACCATATGACGTATTACGTTATAACGTCATACCGTATAACGTATTACGTTATAACGGTATTCCATATAACGTAATACGTTATAACGTCATACCATATAACCTATTTACGTTATAACGTCGTCCCACATAACGTAATACGTTATAACGTCATCCCATACTACGTAATACGTTATAACGTCATCCCATATAACGTAATACGGTATAACGTCATACCATATAACCTATTTACGTTATAACGTCATACCATATAACGTATTACGTTATAACGCCATACCATATAACCTATTACGTTATAACGTCATACCATATAACGTAATGCGTTATAACGTCTACCCATATTACGTAATACGATATAACGTCACACCATATGACGTATTACGTTATAACGTCATACCGTATAACCTATTACGTTATAACGTCATACCATATAACGTAATACGTTATAACGTTATACCATATAACCTATTACGTTATAACGTCATCCCATGTAACGTAATACGTTATAACGTCATCCCATATAACGTAATACGTTATAACGTCATCCCATATAACGCAATACGTTATAACGTCGTCCCACATAACCTAATGCGTTATAACGCCATCCCATATTACGCAATGCGTTATAACGTCATCCCATATAACGTAATACGGTATAACGTCATACCATATAACCTATTTACGTTATGACGTCATACCATATAACGTATTACGTTATAACGTCATACCATATAACCTATTACGTTATAACGTCATCCCATATAACGTAATACGTTATAACGGCATTCCATATAACGTAATACGTTATAACGTCATCCCATATAACGTAATGCGTTATAACGTCTACCCATATTACGTAATACGATATAACGTCACGCCATATGACGTATTACGTTATAACGTCATACCGTATAACCTATTACGTTATAACGTCATACCATATAACGTAATACGTTATAACGTTATACCATATAACCTATTACGTTATAACGTCTTCCCATATAACGTAATACGTTATAACGTCATCCCATATAACGTAATACGGTATAACGTCATACCGTATAACCTATTTACGTTATACCGTCATACCATATAACGTATTACGTTATACCGTCATACCATATAAAATATTATGTTATAACGTCACACCATATAACGTAATACGTTATAATTTTATACCATATATCCTATTACGTTATAACGTCAGCCCATATAACGTAATATGTTATAATGTCATCCCATATTACGTAATACGTTATAACGTCATCCCATATAACGTAATACGGTATAACGTCATACCATATAACCTATTACGTTATAACGTCATCCCATATAACGTAATACGTTACAACGTCATCCCATATAACGTAATAAGTTATAACGTCATCCCATATAACGTAATACGGTATTTCGTCATACCATATAACCCATTTACGTTATAACGTCATACCATATAACGTAATACGGTATAACGTCATGCCATATAACCTATTTACGTTATAACGTCATGCCATATAACGTAATACGTTATAGCGTCATACCATATAACCTCATACGTTATAACGTCATCCCATATAACGTAATACGTTATAACGTCTTCCCATATAACGTAATACGTTATAACGTCATCCCATATAACGTAATACGGTATAACGTCATACCATATAACCTATTTACGTTATAACGTCATACCATATAACGTATTACGTTATACCGTCATACCATATAAAATATTATGTTATAACGTCACAGCATATAACGTAATACATTATAATTTTATACCATATAACCTATTACGTTATAACGTCTTCCCATATAACGTAATACGTTATAACGTCATCCCATATAACGTAATACGGTATAATGTCGTCCCATATAACGTATTACGTTATAACGTCATCCCGTATTACGTAATACGTTATAACGTCATCCCATATAACGTAATACGTTATAACGTCATACCATATAACGTAATACGGTATAACGTCATGCCATATAACCTATTTACGTTATAACGTCATGCCATATAACGTAATACGTTATAGCGTCATACCATATAACCTCATACGTTATAACGTCATCCCATATAACGTAATACGTTATAACGTCTTCCCATATAACGTAATACGTTATAACGTCATCCCATATAACGTAATACGGTATAACGTCATACCATATAACCTATATACGTTATAACGTCATACCATATAACGTATTACGTTATACCGTCATACCATATAAAATATTATGTTATAACGTCACAGCATATAACGTAATACATTATAATTTTATACCATATAACCTATTACGTTATAACGTCTTCCCATATAACGTAATACGTTATAACGTCATCCCATATAACGTAATACGGTATAATGTCGTCCCATATAACGTATTACGTTATAACGTCATCCCGTATTACGTAATACGTTATAACGTCATCCCATATAACGTAATACGTTATAACGTCATACCATATAACGCAATACGTTATAACGTCGTCCCGTATAACGTAATGCGTTATAACGTCATCCCATATAACGTAATACGGTATAACGTCATACCATATAACCTATTTACGTTATGACGTCATACCATATAACGTATTACGTTATAACGTCATACCATATAACCTATTTACGTTATGACGTCATACCATATAACGTATTACGTTATAACGTCATACCATATAACCTATTACGTTATAACGCCATCCCATATTACGCAATGCGTTATAACGTCATCCCATATAACGTAATACGGTATAACGTCATACCATATAACCTATTTACGTTATGACGTCATACCATATAACGTATTACGTTATAACGTCATACCATATAACCTATTACGGTATAACGTCTTCCCATATAACGTAATACGTTATAACGTCATCCCATATAACGTAATACGATGTAACGTCATACCGTATAACCTATTTACGTTATACCGTCATACCATATAACGTATTACGTTATACCGTCATACCATATAAAATATTATGTTATAACGTCACACCATATAACGTAATACGTTATAATTTTATACCATATATCCTATTACGTTATAACGTCAGCCCATATAACGTAATATGTTATAATGTCATCCCATATTACGTAATACGTTATAACGTCATCCCATATAACGTAATACGGTATAACGTCAAACCATATAACCTATTACGTTATAACGTCATCCCATATAACGTAATACGTTACAACGTCATCCCATATAACGTAATAAGTTATAACGTCATCCCATATAACGTAATACGGTATTTCGTCATACCATATAACCCATTTACGTTATAACGTCATACCATATAACGTAATACGGTATAACGTCATGCCATATAACCTATTTACGTTATAACGTCATGCCATATAACGTAATACGTTATAGCGTCATACCATATAACCTCATACGTTATAACGTCACCCCATATAACGTAATACGTTATAACGTCTTCCCATATAACGTAATACGTTATAACGTCATCCCATATAACGTAATACGGTATAACGTCATACCATATAACCTATTTACGTTATAACGTCATACCATATAACGTATTACGTTATACCGTCATACCATATAAAATATTATGTTATAACGTCACAGCATATAACGTAATACATTATAATTTTATACCATATAACCTATTACGTTATAACGTCTTCCCATATAACGTAATACGTTATAACGTCATCCCATATAACGTAATACGGTATAATGTCGTCCCATATAACGTATTACGTTATAACGTCATCCCGTATTACGTAATACGTTATAACGTCATCCCATATAACGTAATACGTTATAACGTCATACCATATAACGCAATACGTTATAACGTCGTCCCGTATAACGTAATGCGTTATAACGTCATCCCATATAACGTAATACGGTATAACGTCATACCATATAACCTATTTACGTTATGACGTCATACCATATAACGTATTACGTTATAACGTCATACCATATAACCTATTTACGTTATGACGTCATACCATATAACGTATTACGTTATAACGTCATACCATATAACCTATTACGTTATAACGCCATCCCATATTACGCAATGCGTTATAACGTCATCCCATATAACGTAATACGGTATAACGTCATACCATATAACCTATTTACGTTATGACGTCATACCATATAACGTATTACGTTATAACGTCATACCATATAACCTATTACGGTATAACGTCACACCATATAACGTAATTCGGTATAACGTAATCCCATATTACGTAATGCGTTATAACGTCATCGCATATAACGTAATACGGTATAACGTCACACCATATAACGTAATTCGGTAAACGTCATACCATATAAGCTATTTACGTTATAACGTCATACCATATAACGTATTACGTTATAACGTCATACCATATAACCTATTACGTTATAACGTCATACCATATAACGCAATACGTTATAACGTTATACCATATAACCTATTACGTTATAGCGACATACCATATAACCTAATACGTTATAACGGTATTCCATATAACGTAATACGTTATAACGTTATACCATATAACCTATTACGTTATAACGTCATCCCATATTACGTAATACGTTATAACGTCATCCCATATAACGCAATACGGTATAACGTCATACCATATAACCTATTACGTTATAACGTCATCCCATATAACGTAATACGTTACAACGTCATCCCATATAACGTAATAAGTTATAACGTCATCCCATATAACGTAATACGGTATAACGTCATACCATATAACCTATTTACGTTATAACGTCATACCATATAACGTATTACGTTATACCGTCATACCATATAAAATATTATGTTATAACGTCACAGCATATAACGTAATACATTATAATTTTATACCATATAACCTATTTACGTTATAACGTCGTCCCACATAACGTAATACGTTATAACGTCATCCCATACTACGTAATACGTTATAACGTCATCCCATATAACGTAATACGGTATAACGTCATACCATATAACCTATTTACGTTATAACGTCATACCATATAACGTATTACGTTATAACGTCATACCATATAACCTATTACGTTATAACGTCATACCATATAACGCAATACGTTATAACGTTATACCATATAACCTATTACGTTATAGCGACATACCATATAACCTAATACGTTATAACGGTATTCCATATAACGTAATACGTTATAACGTTATACCATATAACCTATTACGTTATAACGTCATCCCATATTACGTAATACGTTATAACGTCATCCCATATAACGCAATACGTTATAACGTCGTCCCACATAACCTAATGAGTTATAACGCCATCCCATATTACGTAATGCGTTATAACGTCATCCCATATAACGAAATACGTTATAACGTCATCCCATATAACGTAATACGTTACAACGTCGTCCCATATAACGTAATTCGGTATAACGTCATACCATATAACCCATTAAGTTATAACGTCATACCATATAACCTATTAGGTTATAACGTCATACCATATAACGTAATACGTTACAACGTCATCCCATATAACGTAATAAGTTATAACGTCATGCCATATAACGTAATACGTTATAGCGTCATACCATATAACGTAATGCGTTATAACGTCATCCCATATAACGTAATGCGTTATAACGCCATCCCATATAACGCAATACGTTATAACCTCGTCCCACATAACCTAATGCGTTATAACGTCATCCCATACTACGTAATGCGTTATAACGTCATCCCATATAACGTAATACGGTATAACGTCATCCCATATAACGTAATGCGATATAACGTCTACCCATATTACGTAACACGATATAACGTCACACCATATGACGTATTACGTTATAACGTCACACCGTATAACCTATTACGTTATAACGTCATACCATATAACGTAATTCGGTACAACGTCCTACCACATAACCTATTTACGTTATAACGTCATACCATATAACGTATTACGTTATAACGGCATTCCATATAACGTAATACGTTATAACGTCATCCCATATAACGTAATGCGTTATAACGTCTACCCATATTACGTAATACGATATAACGTCACGCCATATGACGTATTACGTTATAACGTCATACCGTATAACCTATTACGTTATAACGTCATACCATATAACGTAATACGTTATAACGTTATACCATATAACCTATTACGTTATAACGTCTTCCCATATAACGTAATACGTTATGACGTCATCCCATATAACGTAATACGGTATAACGTCATACCGTATAACCTATTTACGTTATACCGTCATACCATATAACGTATTACGTTATACCGTCATACCACATAAAATATTATGTTATAACGTCACACCATATAACGTAATACGTTATAATTTTATACCATATTTCCTATTACGTTATAACGTCAGCCCATATAACGTAATATGTTATAATGTCATCCCATATTACGTAATACGTTATAACGTCATCCCATATAACGTAATACGGTATAACGTCATACCATATAACCTATTACGTTATAACGTCATCCCATATAACGTAATACGTTACAACGTCATCCCATATAACGTAATAAGTTATAACGTCATCCCATATAACGTAATACGGTATTTCGTCATACCATATAACCCATTTACGTTATAACGTCATACCATATAACGTAATACGGTATAACGTCATACCATATAACCTATTTACGTTATAACGTCATGCCATATAACGTAATACGTTATAGCGTCATACCATATAACCTCATACGTTATAACGTCATCCCATATAACGTAATACGTTATAACGTCTTCCCATATAACGTAATACGTTATAACGTCATCCCATATAACGTAATACGGTATAACGTCATACCATATAACGTATTACGTTATACCGTCATACCATATAAAATATTATGTTATAACGTCACAGCATATAACGTAATACATTATAATTTTATACCATATAACCTATTACGTTATAACGTCTTCCCATATAACGTAATACGTTATAACGTCATCCCATATAACGTAATACGGTATAATGTCGTCCCATATAACGTATTACGTTATAACGTCATCCCGTATTACGTAATACGTTATAACGTCATCCCATATAACGTAATACGTTATAACGTCATACCATATAACGCAATACGTTATAACGTCGTCCCGTATATCGTAATACGTTATAACGTCATCCCAAATAACGTAATACGTTATAACGTCATCCCATATAACGCAATACGTTATAACGTCGTCCCACATAACGTAATACGTTATAGCGTCATACCATATAACGTAATGCGTTATAACGTCGACCCATATTACGTAATACGGTATAACGTCACACCATATAACGTAATTCGGTAAACGTCATACCATATAAGCTATTTACGTTATAACGTCATACCATATAACGTATTACGTTATAACGTCATACCATATAACCTATTACGTTATAACGTCATACCATATAACGTAATACGTTATAACGTTATACCATATAACCTATTACGTTATAGCGACATACCATATAACCTAATACGTTATAACGGTATTCCATATAACGTAATACGTTATAACGTTATACCATATAACCTATTACGTTATAACGTCATCCCATATTACGTAATACGTTATAACGTCATCCCATATAACGCAATACGTTATAACGTCGTCCCACATAACCTAATGAGTTATAACGCCATCCCATATTACGTAATGCGTTATAACGTCATCCCATATAACGAAATACGTTATAACGTCATCCCATATAACGTAATACGTTACAACGTCGTCCCATGTAACGTAATTCGGTATAACGTCATCCCATATAACGTAATAAGTTATGACGTCATCCCATATAACGTAATACGGTATAACGTCATACCATATAACCTATTTACGTTATGACGTCATACCATATAACGTATTACGTTATAACGTCATACCATATAACCTATTTACGTTATGACGTCATACCATATAACGTATTACGTTATAACGTCATACCATATAACCTCTTACGTTATAACGCCATCCCATATTACGCAATGCGTTATAACGTCATCCCATATAACGTAATACGGTATAACGTCATACCATATAACCTATTTACGTTATGACGTCATACCATATAACGTATTACGTTATAACGTCATACCATATAACCTATTACGGTATAACGTCACACCATATAACGTAATTCGGTATAACGTAATCCCATATTACGTAATGCGTTATAACGTCATCGCATATAACGTAATACGGTATAACGTCACACCATATAACGTAATTCGGTAAACGTCATACCATATAAGCTATTTACGTTATAACGTCATAGCATATAACGTATTACGTTATAACGTCATACCATATAACCTATTACGTTATAACGTCATACCATATAACGCAATACGTTATAACGTTATACCATATAACCTATTACGTTATAGCGACATACCATATAACCTAATACGTTATAACGGTATTCCATATAACGTAATACGTTATAACGTTACACCATATAACCTATTACGTTATAACGTCATCCCATATTACGTAATACGTTATAACGTCATCCCATATAACGCAATACGTTATAACGTCGTCCCACATAACCTAATGAGTTATAACGCCATCCCATATTACGTAATGCGTTATAACGTCATCCCATATAACGAAATACGTTATAACGTCATCCCATATAACGTAATACGTTACAACGTTGTCCCATATAACGTAATTCGGTATAACGTCATACCATATAACCTATTTACGTTATGACGTCATACCATATAACGTATTACGTTATAACGTCATACCATATAACCTATTACGTTATAACGCCATCCCATATTACGCAATGCGTTATAACGTCATCCCATATAACGTAATACGGTATAACGTCATACCATATAACCTATTTACGTTATGACGTCATACCATATAACGTATTACGTTATAACGTCATACCATATAACCTATTACGGTATAACGTCACACCATATAACGTAATTCGGTATAACGTAATCCCATATTACGTAATGCGTTATAACGTCATCGCATATAACGTAATACGGTATAACGTCACACCATATAACGTAATTCGGTAAACGTCATACCATATAAGCTATTTACGTTATAACGTCATAGCATATAACGTATTACGTTATAACGTCATACCATATAACCTATTACGTTATAACGTCATACCATATAACGCAATACGTTATAACGTTATACCATATAACCTATTACGTTATAGCGACATACCATATAACCTAATACGTTATAACGGTATTCCATATAACGTAATACGTTATAACGTTACACCATATAACCTATTACGTTATAACGTCATCCCATATTACGTAATACGTTATAACGTCATCCCATATAACGCAATACGTTATAACGTCGTCCCACATAACCTAATGAGTTATAACGCCATCCCATATTACGTAATGCGTTATAACGTCATCCCATATAACGAAATACGTTATAACGTCATCCCATATAACGTAATACGTTACAACGTCGTCCCATATAACGTAATTCGGTATAACGTCATACCATATAACAAATTAAGTTATAACGTCATACCATATAACCTATTAGGTTATAACGTCATACCATATAACGTAATACGTTACAACGTCATCCCATATAACGTAATAAGTTATAACGTCATGCCATATAACGTAATACGTTATAGCGTCATACCATATAACGTAATGCGTTATAACGTCATCACATATAACGTAATGCGTTATAACGCCATCCCATATAACGCAATACGTTATAACCTCGTCCCACATAACCTAATGCGTTATAACGTCATCCCATACTACGTAATGCGTTATAACGTCATCCCATATAACGTAATACGGTATAACGTCATCCCATATAACGTAATGCGATATAACGTCTACCCATATTACGTAACACGATATAACGTCACACCATATAACGTATTACGTTATAACGTCATACCGTATAACCTATTACGTTATAACGTCATACCATATAACGTAATTCGGTACAACGTCCTACCACATAACCTATTTACGTTATAACGTCATACCATATAACGTATTACGTTATAACGGCATTCCATATAACGTAATACGTTATAACGTCATCCCATATAACGTAATGCGTTATAACGTCTACCCATATTACGTAATACGATATAACGTCACGCCATATGACGTATTACGTTATAACGTCATACCGTATAACCTATTACGTTATAACGTCATACCATATAACCTATTACGTTATAACGTCATACCATATAACGCAATACGTTATAACGTTATACCATATAACCTATTACGTTATAGCGACATACCATATAACCTAATACGTTATAACGGTATTCCATATAACGTAATACGTTATAACGTTACACCATATAACCTATTACGTTATAACGTCATCCCATATTACGTAATACGTTATAACGTCATCCCATATAACGCAATACGTTATAACGTCGTCCCACATAACCTAATGAGTTATAACGCCATCCCATATTACGTAATGCGTTATAACGTCATCCCATATAACGAAATACGTTATAACGTCATCCCATATAACGTAATACGTTACAACGTCGTCCCATATAACGTAATTCGGTATAACGTCATACCATATAACCCATTAAGTTATAACGTCATACCATATAACCTATTAGGTTGTAACGTCATACCATATAACGTAATACGTTACAACGTCATCCCATATAACGTAATAAGTTATAACGTCATGCCATATAACGTAATACGTTATAGCGTCATACCATATAACGTAATGCGTTATAACGTCATCACATATAACGTAATGCGTTATAACGCCATCCCATATAACGCAATACGTTATAACCTCGTCCCACATAACCTAATGCGTTATAACGTCATCCCATACTACGTAATGCGTTATAACGTCATCCCATATAACGTAATACGGTATAACGTCATCCCATATAACGTAATGCGATATAACGTCTACCCATATTACGTAACACGATATAACGTCACACCATATGACGTATTACGTTATAACGTCATACCGTATAACCTATTACGTTATAACGTCATACCATATAACGTAATTCGGTACAACGTCCTACCACATAACCTATTTACGTTATAACGTCATACCATATAACGTATTACGTTATAACGGCATTCCATATAACGTAATACGTTATAACGTCATCCCATATAACGTAATGCGTTATAACGTCTACCCATATTACGTAATACGATATAACGTCACGCCATATGACGTATTACGTTATAACGTCATACCGTATAACCTATTACGTTATAACGTCATACCATATAACGTAATACGTTATAACGTTATACCATATAACCTATTACGTTATAACGTCTTCCCATATAACGTAATACGTTGTGACGTCATCCCATATAACGTAATACGGTATAACGTCATACCGTATAACCTATTTACGTTATACCGTCATACCATATAACGTATTACGTTATACCGTCATACCACATAAAATATTATGTTATAACGTCACACCATATAACGTAATACGTTATAATTTTATACCATATTTCCTATTACGTTATAACGTCAGCCCATATAACGTAATATGTTATAATGTCATCCCATATTACGTAATACGTTATAACGTCATCCCATATAACGTAATACGGTATAACGTCATACCATATAACCTATTACGTTATAACGTCATCCCATATAACGTAATACGTTACAACGTCATCCCATATAACGTAATAAGTTATAACGTCATCCCATATAACGTAATACGGTATTTCGTCATACCATATAACCCATTTACGTTATAACGTCATACCATATAACGTAATACGGTATAACGTCATACCATATATCCTATTTACGTTATAACGTCATGCCATATAACGTAATACGTTATAGCGTCATACCATATAACCTCATACGTTATAACGTCATCCCATATAACGTAATACGTTATAACGTCTTCCCATATAACGTAATACGTTATAACGTCATCCCATATAACGTAATACGGTATAACGTCATACCATATAACGTATTACGTTATACCGTCATACCATATAAAATATTATGTTATAACGTCACAGCATATAACGTAATACATTATAATTTTATACCATATAACCTATTACGTTATAACGTCTTCCCATATAACGTAATACGTTATAACGTCATCCCATATAACGTAATACGGTATAATGTCGTCCCATATAACGTATTACGTTATAACGTCATCCCGTATTACGTAATACGTTATAACGTCATCCCATATAACGTAATACGTTATAACGTCATACCATATAACGCAATACGTTATAACGTCGTCCCGTATATCGTAATACGTTATAACGTCATCCCAAATAACGTAATACGTTATAACGTCATCCCATATAACGCAATACGTTATAACGTCGTCCCACATAACGTAATACGTTATAGCGTCATACCATATAACGTAATGCGTTATAACGTCGACCCATATTACGTAATACGGTATAACGTCACACCATATAACGTAATTCGGTAAACGTCATACCATATAAGCTATTTACGTTATAACGTCATACCATATAACGTATTACGTTATAACGTCATACCATATAACCTATTACGTTATAACGTCATACCATATAACGTAATACGTTATAACGTTATACCATATAACCTATTACGTTATAGCGACATACCATATAACCTAATACGTTATAACGGTATTCCATATAACGTAATACGTTATAAGGTTATACCATATAACCTATTACGTTATAACGTCATCCCATATTACGTAATACGTTATAACGTCATCCCATATAACGCAATACGTTATAACGTCGTCCCACATAACCTAATGAGTTATAACGCCATCCCATATTACGTAATGCGTTATAACGTCATCCCATATAACGAAATACGTTATAACGTCATCCCATATAACGTAATACGTTACGACGTCGTCCCATGTAACGTAATTCGGTATAACGTCATCCCATATAACGTAATAAGTTATGACGTCATCCCATATAACGTAATACGGTATAACGTCATACCATATAACCTATTTACGTTATGACGTCATACCATATAACGTATTACGTTATAACGTCATACCATATAACCTATTTACGTTATGACGTCATACCATATAACGTATTACGTTATAACGTCATACCATATAACCTATTACGTTATAACGCCATCCCATATTACGCAATGCGTTATAACGTCATCCCATATAACGTAATACGGTATAACGTCATACCATATAACCTATTTACGTTATGACGTCATACCATATAACGTATTACGTTATAACGTCATACCATATAACCTATTACGGTATAACGTCACACCATATAACGTAATTCGGTATAACGTAATCCCATATTACGTAATGCGTTATAACGTCATCGCATATAACGTAATACGGTATAACGTCACACCATATAACGTAATTCGGTAAACGTCATACCATATAAGCTATTTACGTTATAACGTCATAGCATATAACGTATTACGTTATAACGTCATACCATATAACCTATTACGTTATAACGTCATACCATATAACGCAATACGTTATAACGTTATACCATATAACCTATTACGTTATAGCGACATACCATATAACCTAATACGTTATAACGGTATTCCATATAACGTAATACGTTATAACGTTACACCTTATAACCTATTACGTTATAACGTAATCCCATATTACGTAATACGTTATAACGTCATCCCATATAACGCAATACGTTATAACGTCGTCCCACATAACCTAATGAGTTATAACGCCATCCCATATTACGTAATGCGTTATAACGTCATCCCATATAACGAAATACGTTATAACGTCATCCCATATAACGTAATACGTTACAACGTCGTCCCATATAACGTAATTCGGTATAACGTCATACCATATAACAAATTAAGTTATAACGTCATACCATATAACCTATTAGGTTATAACGTCATACCATATAACGTAATACGTTACAACGTCATCCCATATAACGTAATAAGTTATAACGTCATGCCATATAACGTAATACGTTATAGCGTCATACCATATAACGTAATGCGTTATAACGTCATCACATATAACGTAATGCGTTATAACGCCATCCCATATAACGCAATACGTTATAACCTCGTCCCACATAACCTAATGCGTTATAACGTCATCCCATACTACGTAATGCGTTATAACGTCATCCCATATAACGTAATACGGTATAACGTCATCCCATATAACGTAATGCGATATAACGTCTACCCATATTACGTAACACGATATAACGTCACACCATATAACGTATTACGTTATAACGTCATACCGTATAACCTATTACGTTATAACGTCATACCATATAACGTAATTCGGTACAACGTCCTACCACATAACCTATTTACGTTATAACGTCATACCATATAACGTATTACGTTATAACGGCATTCCATATAACGTAATACGTTATAACGTCATCCCATATAACGTAATGCGTTATAACGTCTACCCATATTACGTAATACGATATAACGTCACGCCATATGACGTATTACGTTATAACGTCATACCGTATAACCTATTACGTTATAACGTCATACCATATAACCTATTACGTTATAACGTCATACCATATAACGCAATACGTTATAACGTTATACCATATAACCTATTACGTTATAGCGACATACCATATAACCTAATACGTTATAACGGTATTCCATATAACGTAATACGTTATAACGTTACACCATATAACCTATTACGTTATAACGTCATCCCATATTACGTAATACGTTATAACGTCATCCCATATAACGCAATACGTTATAACGTCGTCCCACATAACCTAATGAGTTATAACGCCATCCCATATTACGTAATGCGTTATAACGTCATCCCATATAACGAAATACGTTATAACGTCATCCCATATAACGTAATACGTTACAACGTCGTCCCATATAACGTAATTCGGTATAACGTCATACCATATAACCCATTAAGTTATAACGTCATACCATATAACCTATTAGGTTATAACGTCATACCATATAACGTAATACGTTACAACGTCATCCCATATAACGTAATAAGTTATAACGTCATGCCATATAACGTAATACGTTATAGCGTCATACCATATAACGTAATGCGTTATAACGTCATCACATATAACGTAATGCGTTATAACGCCATCCCATATAACGCAATACGTTATAACCTCGTCCCACATAACCTAATGCGTTATAACGTCATCCCATACTACGTAATGCGTTATAACGTCATCCCATATAACGTAATACGTTATAACGTCTTCCCATATAACGTAATACGTTATAACGTCATCCCATATAACGTAATACGGTATAACGTCATACCATATAACGTATTACGTTATACCGTCATACCATATAAAATATTATGTTATAACGTCACAGCATATAACGTAATACATTATAATTTTATACCATATAACCTATTACGTTATAACGTCTTCCCATATAACGTAATACGTTATAACGTCATCCCATATAACGTAATACGGTATAATGTCGTCCCATATAACGTATTACGTTATAACGTCATCCCGTATTACGTAATACGTTATAACGTCATCCCATATAACGTAATACGTTATAACGCCATACCATATAACGCAATACGTTATAACGTCGTCCCGTATATCGTAATACGTTATAACGTCATCCCAAATAACGTAATACGTTATAACGTCATCCCATATAACGCAATACGTTATAACGTCGTCCCACATAACGTAATACGTTATAGCGTCATACCATATAACGTAATGCGTTATAACGTCGACCCATATTACGTAATACGGTATAACGTCACACCATATAACGTAATTCGGTAAACGTCATACCATATAAGCTATTTACGTTATAACGTCATACCATATAACGTATTACGTTATAACGTCATACCATATAACCTATTACGTTATAACGTCATACCATATAACGTAATACGTTATAACGTTATACCATATAACCTATTACGTTATAGCGACATACCATATAACCTAATACGTTATAACGGTATTCCATATAACGTAATACGTTATAACGTTATACCATATAACCTATTACGTTATAACGTCATCCCATATAACGTAATACGTTACAACGTCCTCCCATGTAACGTAATTCGGTATAACGTCATCCCATATAACGTAATAAGTTATAACGTCATGCCATATAACGTAATACGTTATAGCGTCATACCATATAACGTAATGCGTTATAACGTCATCCCATATAACGTAATGCGTTATAACGCCATCCCATATAACTCAATACGTTATAACCTCGTCCCACATAACCTAATGCGTTATAACGTCATCCCATACTACGTAATGCGTTATAACGTCATCCCATATAACGTAATACGCTATAACGTCATCCCATATAACGTAATGCGATATAACGTCTACCCATATTACGTAACACGATATAACGTCACACCATATGACGTATTACGTTATAACGTCATACCGTATAACCTATTACGTTATAACGTCATACCATATAACGTAATTCGGTACAACGTCCTACCACATAACCTATTTACGTTATAACGTCATACCATATAACGTATTACGTTATAACGGCATTCCATATAACGTTATACGTTATAACGTCATCCGATATAACGTAATGCGTTATAACGTCTACCCATATTACGTAATACGATATAACGTCACGCCATATGACGTATTTCGTTATAACGTCATACCGTATAACCTATTACGTTATAACGTCATACCATATAACGTAATACGTTATAACGTTATACCATATAACCTATTACGTTATAACGTCTTCCCATATAACGTAATACGTTATAACGTCATCCCATATAACGTAATACGGTATAACGTCATACCGTATAACCTATTTACGTTATACCGTCATACCATATAACGTATTACGTTATACCGTCATACCATATAAAATATTATGTTATAACGTCACACCATATAACGTAATACGTTATAATTTTATACCATATATCCTATTACGTTATAACGTCAGCCCATATGACGTAATATGTTATAATGTCATCCCATATTACGTAATACGTTATAACGTCATCCCATATAACGCAATACGTTATAACGTCGTCCCACATAACGTAATACGTTATAGCGTCATACCATATAACGTAATGCGTTATAACGTCGACCCATATTACGTAATACGTTATAATGTCATCCCATATAACGTAATACGTTATAACGTCATACCATATAACGCAATACGTTATAACGTCGTCCCGTATATCGTAATACGTTATAACGTCATCCCAAATAACGTAATACGTTATAACGTCATCCCATATAACGCAATACGTTATAACGTCGTCCCACATAACGTAATACGCTATAGCGTCATAACATATAACGTAATGCGTTATAACGTCGACCCATATTACGTAATACGATATAACGTCACACCATATGACGTATTACGTTATAACGTCATACCGTATAACCTATTACGTTATAACGTCATACCATATAACGTAATACGTTATAACGTTATACCATATAACCTATTACGTTATAACGTCATCCCATGTAACGTAATACGTTATAACGTCATCCCATATAACGTAATACGTTATAACGTCATCCCATATAACGTAATACGTTATAACGTCATCCCATATAACGCAATACGTTATAACGTCGTCCGACATAACGTAATACGATATAGCGTCATCCCATATTACGTAATGCGTTATAACGTCATCCCATATAACGTAATACGGTATAACGTCACACCATATAACGTAATTCGGTATAACGTCATACCATATAACCTAATAAGTTATAACGTCATACCATATAACGTAATACGGTATAACGTCACACCATATAACGTAATTCGGTATAACGTCATACCATATAACCTAATACGTTATAACGTCATACCATATAACGTAATAAGGTATAACGTCACACCATATAACGTAATTCGGTATAACGTCATCCCATATAACGTAATACGTTATAACGTCATCCCATATAACGCAATACGTCATAACGTAATCCCATATAACGCAATACGTTATAACGTTGTCCGACATAACGTAATACGTTATAGCGTCATCCCATATTACGTAATGCGTTATAACGTCATCGCATATAACGTAATACGGTATAACGTCATCCCATATAACGTAATACGGTATTTCGTCATACCATATAACCCATTTACGTTATAACGTCATACCATATAACGTAATACGGTATAACGTCATACCATATAACCTATTTACGTTATAACGTCATGCCATATAACGTAATACGTTATAGCGTCATACCATATAACCTCATACGTTATAACGTCATCCCATATAACGTAATACGTTATAACGTCTTCCCATATAACGTAATACGTTATAACGTCATCCCATATAACGTAATACGGTATAACGTCATACCATATAACCTATTTACGTTATAACGTCATACCATATAACGTATTACGTTATACCGTCATACCATATAAAATATTATGTTATAACGTCACAGCATATAACGTAATACATTATAATTTTATACCATATAACCTATTACGTTATAACGTCTTCCCATATAACGTAATACGTTATAACGTCATCCCATATAACGTAATACGGTATAATGTCGTCCCATATAACGTATTACGTTATAACGTCATCCCGTATTACGTAATACGTTATAACGTCATCCCATATAACGTAATACGTTATAACGTCATACCATATAACGCAATACGATATAACGTCGTCCCGTATATCGTAATACGTTATAACGTCATCCCAAATAACGTAATACGTTATAACGTCATCCCATATAACGCAATACGTTATAACGTCGTCCCACATAACGTAATACGTTATAGCGTCATACCATATAACGTAATGCGTTATAACGTCGACCCATATTACGTAATACGGTATAACGTCACACCATATAACGTAATTCGGTAAACGTCATACCATATAAGCTATTTACGTTATAACGTCATACCATATAACGTATTACGTTATAACGTCATACCATATAACCTATTACGTTATAACGTCATACCATATAACGTAATACGTTATAACGTTATACCATATAACCTATTACGTTATAGCGACATACCATATAACCTAATACGTTATAACGGTATTCCATATAACGTAATACGTTATAACGTTATACCATATAACCTATTACGTTATAACGTCATCCCATATTACGTAATACGTTATAACGTCATCCCATATAACGCAATACGTTATAACGTCGTCCCACATAACCTAATGAGTTATAACGCCATCCCATATTACGTAATGCGTTATAACGTCATCCCATATAACGAAATACGTTATAACGTCATCCCATATAACGTAATACGTTACAACGTCGTCCCATATAACGTAATTCGGTATAACGTCATCCCATATAACGTAATAAGTTATAACGTCATGCCATATAACGTAATACGTTATAGCGTCATACCATATAACGTAATGCGTTATAACGTCATCCCATATAACGTAATGCGTTATAACGCCATCCCATATAACTCAATACGTTATAACATCGTCCCACATAACCTAATGCGTTATAACGTCATCCCATACTACGTAATGCGTTATAACGTCATCCCATATAACGTAATACGGTATAACGTCATCCCATATAACGTAATGCGATATAACGTCTACCCATATTACGTAACACGATATAACGTCACACCATATGACGTATTACGTTATAACGTCATACCGTATAACCTATTACGTTATAACGTCATACCATATAACGTAATTCGGTACAACGTCCTACCACATAACCTATTTACGTTATAACGTCATACCATATAACGTATTACGTTATAACGGCATTCCATATAACGTTATACGTTATAACGTCATCCCATATAACGTAATGCGTTACAACGTCTACCCATATTACGTAACACGATATAACGTCACGCCATATGACGTATTACGTTATAACGTCATACCGTATAACCTATTACGTTATAACGTCATACCATATAACGTAATACGTTATAACGTTATACCATATAACCTATTACGTTATAACGTCTTCCCATATAACGTAATACGTTATAACGTCATCCCATATAACGTAATACGGTATAACGTCATACCGTATAACCTATTTACGTTATACCGTCATACCATATAACGTATTACGTTATACCGTCATACCATATAAAATATTATGTTATAACGTCACACCATATAACGTAATACGTTATAATTTTATACCATATATCCTATTACGTTATAACGTCAGCCCATATGACGTAATATGTTATAATGTCATCCCATATTACGTAATACGTTATAACGTCATCCCATATAACGTAATACGGTATAACGTCATACCATATAACCTATTACGTTATAACGTCATCCCATATAACGTAATACGTTACAACGTCATCCCATATAACGTAATAAGTTATAATGTCATCCCATATAACGTAATACGGTATTTCGTCATACCATATAACCCATTTACGTTATAACGTCATACCATATAACGTAATACGGTATAACGTCATACCATATAACCTATTTACGTTATAACGTCATGCCATATAACGTAATACGTTATAGCGTCATACCATATAACCTCATACGTTATAACGTCATCCCATATAACGTAATACGTTATAACGTCTTCCCATATAACGTAATACGTTATAACGTCATCCCATATAACGTAATACGGTATAACGTCATACCATATAACCTATTTACGTTATAACGTCATACCATATAACGTATTACGTTATACCGTCACACCATATAAAATATTATGTTATAACGTCACAGCATATAACGTAATACATTATAATTTTATACCATATAACCTATTACGTTATAACGTCTTCCCATATAACGTAATACGTTATAACGTCATCCCATATAACGTAATACGGTATAATGTCGTCCCATATAACGTATTACGTTATAACGTCATCCCGTATTACGTAATACGTTATAACGTCATCCCATATAACGTAATACGTTATAACGTCATACCATATAACGCAATACTTTATAACGTCGTCCCGTATATCGTAATACGTTATAACGTCATCCCAAATAACGTAATACGTTATAACGTCATCCCATATAACGCAATACGTTATAACGTCGACCCACATAACGTAATACGTTATAGCGTCATACCATATAACGTAATGCGTTATAACGTCGACCCATATTACGTAATACGATATAACGTCACACCATATGACGTATTACGTTATAACGTCATACCGTATAACCTATTACGTTATAACGTCATACCATATAACGTAATACGTTATAACGTTATACCATATAACCTATTACGTTATAACGTCATCCCATGTAACGTAATACGTTATAACGTCATCCCATATAACGTAATACGTTATAACGTCATCCCATATAACGTAATACGTTATAACGTCATCCCATATAACGCAATACGTTATAACGTCGTCCGACATAACGTAATACGATATAGCGTCATCCCATATTACGTAATGCGTTATAACGTCATCCCATATAACGTAATACGGTATAACGTCACACCATATAACGTAATTCGGTATAACGTCATACCATATAACCTAATACGTTATAACGTCATACCATATAACGTAATACGGTATAACGTCACACCATATAACGTAATTCGGTATAACGTCATACCATATAACCTAATACGTTATAACGTCATACCATATAACGTAATACGGTATAACGTCACACCATATAACGTAATTCGGTATAACGTCATCCCATATAACGTAATACGTTATAACGTCATCCCATATAACGCAATACGTCATAACGTCATCCCATATAACGCAATACGTTATAACGTCGTCCGACATAACGTAATACGTTATAGCGTCATACCATATAACGTAATGCGTTATAACGTCGACCCATATTACGTAATACGATATAACGTCACACCATATGACGTATTACGTTATAACGTCATACCGTATAACCTATTACGTTATAACGTCATACCATATAACGTAATACGTTATAACGTTATACCATATAACCTATTACGTTATAACGTCATCCCATGTAACGTAATACGTTATAACGTCATCCCATATAACGTAATACGTTATAACGTCATCCCATATAACGTAATACGTTATAACGTCATCCCATATAACGCAATACGTTATAACGTCGTCCGACATAACGTAATACGATATAGCGTCATCCCATATTACGTAATGCGTTATAACGTAATCCCATATAACGTAATACGGTATAACGTCACACCATATAACGTAATTCGGTATAACGTCATACCATATAACCTAATACGTTATAACGTCATACCATATAACGTAATACGGTATAACGTCACACCATATAACGTAATTCGGTATAACGTCATACCATATAACCTAATACGTTGTAACGTCATACCATATAACGTAATACGGTATAACGTCACACCATATAACGTAATTCGGTAAACGTCATACCATATAAGCTATTTACGTTATAACGTCATACCATATAACGTATTACGTTATAACGTCATACCATATAACCTATTACGTTATAACGTCATACCATATAACGTAACACGTTATAACGTTATACCATATAACCTATTACGTTATAGCGACATACCATATAACCTAATACGTTATAACGGTATTCCATATAACGTAATACGTTATAACGTTATACCATATAACCTATTACGTTATAACGTCATCCCATATTACGTAATACGTTATAACGTCATCCCATATAACGCAATACGTTATAACGTCGTCCCACATAACCTAATGAGTTATAACGCCATCCCATATTACGTAATGCGTTATAACGTCATCCCATATAACGAAATACGTTATAACGTCATCCCATATAACGTAATACGTTACAACGTCGTCCCATGTAACGTAATTCGGTATAACGTCATCCCATATAACGTAAAAAGTTATAACGTCATGCCATATAACGTAATACGTTATAGCGTCATACCATATAACGTAATGCGTTATAACGTCATCCCATATAACGTAATGCGTTATAACGCCATCCCATATAACTCAATACGTTATAACCTCGTCCCACATAACCTAATGCGTTATAACGTCATCCCATACTACGTAATGCGTTATAACGTCATCCCATATAACGTAATACGGTATAACGTCATCCCATATAACGTAATGCGATATAACGTCTACCCATATTACGTAACACGATATAACGTCACACCATATGACGTATTACGTTATAACGTCATACCGTATAACCTATTACGTTATAACGTCATACCATATAACGTAATTCGGTACAACGTCCTACCACATAACCTATTTACGTTATAACGTCATACCATATAACGTATTAGGTTATACCGTCATACCATATAAAATATTATGTTATAACGTCACACCATATAACGTAATACGTTATAACGTCATCCCATATAACGTAATACGGTATAACGTCATACCGTATAACCTATTTACGTTATACCGTCATACCATATAACGTATTACGTTATACCGTCATACCATATAAAATATTATGTTATAACGTCACACCATATAACGTAATACGTTATAATTTTATACCATATATCCTATTACGTTATAACGTCAGCCCATATGACGTAATATGTTATAATGTCATCCCATATTACGTAATACGTTATAACGTCATCCCATATAACGTAATACGGTATAATGTCATACCATATAACCTATTACGTTATAACGTCATCCCATATAACGTAATACGTTACAACGTCATCCCATATAACGTAATAAGTTATAATGTCATCCCATATAACGTAATACGGTATTTCGTCATACCATATAACCCATTTACGTTATAACGTCATACCATATAACGTAATACGGTATAACGTCATACCATATAACCTATTTACGTTATAACGTCATGCCATATAACGTAATACGTTATAGCGTCATACCATATAACCTCATACGTTATAACGTCATCCCATATAACGTAATACGTTATAACGTCTTCCCATATAACGTAATACGTTATAACGTCATCCCATATAACGTAATACGGTATAACGTCATACCATATAACCTATTTACGTTATAACGTCATACCATATAACGTATTACGTTATACCGTCATACCATATAAAATATTATGTTATAACGTCACAGCATATAACGTAATACATTATAATTTTATACCATATAACCTATTACGTTATAACGTCTTCCCATATAACGTAATACGTTATAACGTCATCCCATATAACGTAATACGGTATAATGTCGTCCCATATAACGTATTACGTTATAACGTCATCCCGTATTACGTAATACGTTATAACGTCATCCCATATAACGTAATACGTTATAACGTCATACCATATAACGCAATACGTTATAACGTCGTCCCACATAACGTAATACGTTATAGCGTCATACCATATAACGTAATGCGTTATGACGTCGACCCATATTACGTAATACGATATAACGTCACACCATATGACGTATTACGTTATAACCTCATACCGTATAACCTATTACGTTATAACGTCATACCATATAACGTAATACGTTATAACGTTATACCATATAAAATATTACGTTATAACGTCATCCCATGTAACGTAATACGTTATAACGTCATCCCATATAACGTAATACGTTATAACGTCATCCCATATAACGTAATACGTTATAACGTCATCCCATATAACGCAATACGTTATAACGTCGTCCGACATAACGTAATACGATATAGCGTCATCCCATATTACGTAATGCGTTATAACGTCATCCCATATAACGTAATACGGTATAACGACATACCATATAACGTATTACGTTATACCGTCATACCATATAAAATATTATGTTATAACGTCACAGCATATAACGTAATACATTATAATTTTATACCATATAACCTATTACGTTATAACGTCTTCCCATATAACGTAATACGTTATAACGTCATCCCATATAACGTAATACGGTATAATGTCGTCCCATATAACGTATTACGTTATAACGTCATACCGTATTACGTAATACGTTATAACGTCATCCCATATAACGTAATACGTTATAACGTCATACCATATAACGCAATACGTTATACCGTCATACCATATAAAATATTATGTTATAACGTCACAGCATATAACGTAATACATTATAATTTTATACCATATAACCTATTACGTTATAACGTCTTCCCATATAACGTAATACGTTATAACGTCATCCCATATAACGTAATACGGTATAATGTCGTTCCATATAACGTATTACGTTATAACGTCATCCCGTATTACGTAATACGTTATAACGTCATCCCATATAACGTAATACGTTATAACGTCATACCATATAACGCAATACGTTATAACGTCGTCCCGTATATCGTAATACGTTATAACGTCATCCCAAATAACGTAATACGTTATAACGTCATCCCATATAACGCAATACGTTATAACGTCGTCCCACATAACGTAATACGTTATAGCGTCATACCATATAACGTAATGCGTTATAACGTCGACCCATATTACGTAATACGATATAACGTCACACCATATGACGTATTACGTTATAACGTCATACCGTATAGCCTATTACGTTATAACGTCATACCATATAACGTAATACGTTATAACGTTATACCATATAACCTATTACGTTATAACGTCATCCCATGTAACGTAATACGTTATAACGTCATCCCATATAACGTAATACGTTATAACGTCATCCCATATAACGTAATACGTTATAACGTCATCCCATATAACGCAATACGTTATAACGTCGTCCGACATAACGTAATACGATATAGCGTCATCCCATATTACGTAATGCGTTATAACGTCATCCCATATAACGTAATACGGTATAACGTCTCACCATATAACGTAATTCGGTATAACGTCATACCATATAACCTAATACGTTATAACGTCATACCATATAACGTAATACGGTATAACGTCACACCATATAACGTAATTCGGTATAACGTCATCCCATATAACGTAATACGTTATAACGTCATCCCATATAACGCAATACGTCATAACGTCATCCCATATAACGTAATACGTTATAACGTCATACCATATAACGCAATACGTTATAACGTCGTCCCGTATATCGTAATACGTTATAACGTCATCCCAAATAACGTAATACGTTATAACGTCATCCCATATAACGCAATACGTTATAACGTCGTCCCACATAACGTAATACGTTATAGCGTCATACCATATAACGTAATGCGTTATAACGTCGACCCATATTACGTAATACGGTATAACGTCACACCATATAACGTAATTCGGTAAACGTCATACCATATAAGCTATTTACGTTATAACGTCATACCATATAACGTATTACGTTATAACGTCATACCATATAACCTATTACGTCATAACGTCATACCATATAACGTAATACGTTATAACGTTATACCATATAACCTATTACGTTATAGCGACATACCATATAACCTAATACGTTATAACGGTATTCCATATAACGTAATACGTTATAACGTTATACCATATAACCTATTACGTTATAACGTCATCCCATATAACGTAATACGTTATAACGTCATCCCATATAACGTAATACGTTATAACGTCATCCCATATAACGCAATACGTTATAACGTCGTCCGACATAACGTAATACGTTATAGCGTCATACCATATAACGTAATGCGTTATAACGTCATCCCATATAACGTAATGCGTTATAACGCCATCCCATATAACTCAATACGTTATAACCTCGTCCCACATAACCTAATGCGTTATAACGTCATCCCATACTACGTAATGCGTTATAACGTCATCCCATATAACGTAATACGGTATAACGTCATCCCATATAACGTAATGCGATATAACGTCTACCCATATTACGTAACACGATATAACGTCACACCATATGACGTATTACGTTATAACGTCATACCGTATAACCTATTACGTTATAACGTCATACCATATAACGTAATTCGGTACAACGTCCTACCACATAACCTATTTACGTTATAACGTCATACCATATAACGTATTACGTTATAACGGCATTCCATATAACGTTATACGTTATAACGTCATCCCATATAACGTAATGCGTTATAACGTCTACCCATATTACGTAATACGATATAACGTCACGCCATATGACGTATTACGTTATAACGTCATACCGTATAACCTATTACGTTATAACGTCATACCATATAACGTAATACGTTATAACGTTATACCATATAACCTATTACGTTATAACGTCATCCCATATAACGTAATACGTTATAACGTCTTCCCATATAACGTAATACGTTATAACGTCATCCCATATAACGTAATACGGTATAACGTCATACCATATAACCTATTTACGTTATAACGTCATACCATGTAACGTATTACGTTATACCGTCATACCATATAAAATATTATGTTATAACGTCACAGCATATAACGTAATACATTATAATTTTATACCATATAACCTATTACGTTATAACGTCTTCCCATATAACGTAATACGTTATAACGTCATCCCATATAACGTAATACGGTATAATGTCGTCCCATATAACGTATTACGTTATAACGTCATCCCGTATTACGTAATACGTTATAACGTCATCCCATATAACGTAATACGTTATAACGTCATACCATATAACGCAATACGTTATAACGTCGTCCCGTATATCGTAATACGTTATAACGTCATCCCAAATAACGTAATACGTTATAACGTCATCCCATATAACGCAATACGTTATAACGTCGTCCCACATAACGTAATACGTTATAGCGTCATACCATATAACGTAATGCGTTATAACGTCGACCCATATTACGTAATACGGTATAACGTCACACCATATAACGTAATTCGGTAAACGTCATACCATATAAGCTATTTACGTTATAACGTCATACCATATAACGTATTACGTTATAACGTCATACCATATAACCTATTACGTTATAACGTCATACCATATAACGTAATACGTTATAACGTTATACCATATAACCTATTACGTTATAGCGACATACCATATAACCTAATACGTTATAACGGTATTCCATATAACGTAATACGTTATAACGTTATACCATATAACCTATTACATTATAACGTCATCCCATATTACGTAATACGTTATAACGTCATCCCATATAACGCAATACGTTATAACGTCGTCCCACATAACCTAATGAGTTATAACGCCATCCCATATTACGTAATGCGTTATAACGTCATCCCATATAACGAAATACGTTATAACGTCATCCCATATAACGTAATACGTTACAACGTCGTCCCATATAACGTAATTCGGTATAACGTCATCCCATATAGCGTAATAAGTTATAACGTCATGCCATATAACGTAATACGTTATAGCGTCATACCATATAACGTAATGCGTTATAACGTCATCCCATATAACGTAATGCGTTATAACGCCATCCCATATAACTCAATACGTTATAACCTCGTCCCACATAACCTAATGCGTTATAACGTCATCCCATACTACGTAATGCGTTATAACGTCATCCCATATAACGTAATACGGTATAACGTCATCCCATATAACGTAATGCGATATAACGTCTACCCATATTACGTAACACGATATAACGTCACACCATATGACGTATTACGTTATAACGTCATACCGTATAACCTATTACGTTATAACGTCATACCATATAACGTAATTCGGTACAACGTCCTACCACATAACCTATTTACGTTATAACGTCATACCATATAACGTATTACGTTATAACGGCATTCCATATAACGTTATACGTTATAACGTCATCCCATATAACGTAATGCGTTATAACGTCTACCCATATTACGTAATACGATATAACGTCACGCCATATGACGTATTACGTTATAACGTCATACCGTATAACCTATTACGTTATAACGTCATACCATATAACGTAATACGTTATAAAGTTATACCATATAACCTATTACGTTATAACGTCATCCCATATAACGTAATACGTTATAACGTCTTCCCATATAACGTAATACGTTATAACGTCATCCCATATAACGTAATACGGTATAACGTCATACCATATAACCTATTTACGTTATAACGTCATACCATATAACGTATTACGTTATACCGTCATACCATATAAAATATTATGTTATAACGTCACAGCATATAACGTAATACATTATAATTTTATACCATATAACCTATTACGTTATAACGTCTTCCCATATAACGTAATACGTTATAACGTCATCCCATATAACGTAATACGGTATAATGTCGTCCCATATAACGTATTACGTTATAACGTCATCCCGTATTACGTAATACGTTATAACGTCATCCCATATAACGTAATACGTTATAACGTCATACCATATAACGCAATACGTTATAACGTCGTCCCGTATATCGTAATACGTTATAACGTCATCCCAAATAACGTAATACGTTATAACGTCATCCCATATAACGCAATACGTTATAACGTCGTCCCACATAACGTAATACGTTATAGCGTCATACCATATAACGTAATGCGTTATAACGTCGACCCATATTACGTAATACGATATAACGTCACACCATATGACGTATTACGTTATAACGTCATACCGTATAACCTATTACGTTATAACGTCATACCATATAACGTAATACGTTATAACGTTATACCATATAACCTATTACGTTATAACGTCATCCCATGTAACGTAATACGTTATAACGTCATCCCATATAACGTAATACGTTATAACGTCATCCCATATAACGTAATACGTTATAACGTCATCCCATATAACGCAATACGTTATAACGTCGTCCGACATAACGTAATACGATATAGCGTCATCCCATATTACGTAATGCGTTATAACGTCATCCCATATAACGTAATACGGTATAACGTCACACCATATAACGTAATTCGGTATAACGTCATACCATATAACCTAATACGTTATAACGTCATACCATATAACGTAATACGGTATAACGTCACACCATATAACGTAATTCGGTATAACGTCATACCATATAACCTAATACGTTATAACGTCATACCATATAACGTAATACGGTATAACGTCACACCATATAACGTAATTCGGTATAACGTCATCCCATATAACGTAATACGTTATAACGTCATCCCATATAACGCAATACGTCATAACGTCATCCCATATAACGCAATACGTTATAACGTCGTCCGACATAACGTAATACGTTATAGCGTCATCCCATATTACGTAATGCGTTATAACGTCATCGCATATATCGTAATACGGTATAACGTCATCCCATATAACGTAATACGTTATAACGTCATCCCATATAACGTAATACGGTATAACGTCATACCATATAACCTATTTACGTTATAACGTCATACCATATAACGTATTACGTTATACCGTCATACCATATAAAATATTATGTTATAACGTCACAGCATATAACGTAATACATTATAATTTTATACCATATAACCTATTACGTTATAACGTCTTCCCATATAACGTAATACGTTATAACGTCATCCCATATAACGTAATACGGTATAACGTCATACCATATAACCTATTTACGTTATAACGTCATACAATATAACGTATTACGTTATACCGTCATACCATATAAAATATTATGTTATAACGTCACAGCATATAACGTAATATATTATAATTTTATACCATATAACCTATTACGTTATAACGTCTTCCCATATAACGTAATACGTTATAACGTCATCCCATATAACGTAATACGGTATAATGTCGTCCCATATAACGTATTACGTTATAACGTCATCCCGTATTACGTAATACGTTATAACGTCATCCCATATAACGTAATACGTTATAACGTCATACCATATAACGCAATACGTTATACCGTCATACCATATAAAATATTATGTTATAACGTCACAGCATATAACGTAATACATTATAATTTTATACCATATAACCTATTACGTTATAACGTCTTCCCATATAACGTAATACGTTATAACGTCATCCCATATAACGTAATACGGTATAATGTCGTCCCATATAACGTATTACGTTATAACGTCATCCCGTATTACGTAATACGTTATAACGTCATCCCATATAACGTAATACGTTATAACGTCATACCATATAACGCAATACGTTATAACGTCGTCCCGTATATCGTAATACGTTATAACGTCATCCCAAATAACGTAATACGTTATAACGTCATCCCATATAACGCAATACGTTATAACGTCGTCCCACATAACGTAATACGTTATAGCGTCATACCATATAACGTAATGCGTTATAACGTCGACCCATATTACGTAATACGATATAACGTCACACCATATGACGTATTACGTTATAACGTCATACCGTATAACCTATTACGTTATAACGTCATACCATATGACGTAATACGTTATAACGTTATACCATATAACCTATTACGTTATAACGTCATCCCATGTAACGTAATACGTTATAACGTCATCCCATATAACGTAATACGTTATAACGTCATCCCATATAACGTAATACGTTATAACGTCATCCCATATAACGCAATACGTTATAACGTCGTCCGACATAACGTAATACGATATAGCGTCATCCCATATTACGTAATGCGTTATAACGTCATCCCATATAACGTAATACGGTATAACGTCTCACCATATAACGTAATTCGGTATAACGTCATACCATATAACCTAATACGTTATAACGTCATACCATATAACGTAATACGGTATAACGTCACACCATATAACGTAATTCGGTATAACGTCATACCATATAACCTAATACGTTATAACGTCATACCATATAACGTAATACGGTATAACGTCACACCATATAACGTAATTCGGTATAACGTCATCCCATATAACGTAATACGTTATAACGTCATCCCATATAACGCAATACGTCATAACGTCATCCCATATAACGCAATACGTTATAACGTCGTCCGACATAACGTAATACGTTATAGCGTCATCCCATATTACGTAATGCGTTATAACGTCATCGCATATAACGTAATACGGTATAACGTCATCCCATATAACGTAATACGGTATAACGTCATACCATATAACCTATTTACGTTATAACGTCATACCATATAACGTATTACGTTATAACGCCATGCCATATAACGTAATACGTTATAGCGACATACCACATAACCTAATACGTTATAACGGTATTCCATATAACGTAATACGTTATAACGTTATACCATATAACCTATTACGTTATAAAGTCATCCCATATTACGTAATACGTTATAACGTCATCCCATATAACGCAATACGTTATAACGTCGTCCCACATAACCTAGTGAGTTATAACGCCACCCGATATTACGTAATGCGTTATAACGTCATCCCATATAACGAAATATGTTATAACGTCATCCCATATAACGTAATACGTTATAACGTCATCCCATATAACGCAATACGTTATAACGTCGTCCCACATAACGTAATACGTTATAACGTCATCCCATACTACGTAATGCGTTATAACGTCATCCCATATAACGTAATACGGTATAACGTCATACCATATAACCTATTTACGTTATAACGTCATACAATATAACGTAATTCGGTATAACGTCATCCCATATAACGTAATACGTTATAACGTCATCCCATATAACGCAATACGTTATAACGTCATACCATATAACCTATTACGTTATAACGTCATACCATATAACGTAATACGTTATAACGTTATACCATATAACCTATTACGTTATAGCGACATACCATACAACCTAATACGTTATAACGGTATTCCATATAACGTAATACGTTATAACGTTATACCATATAACCTATTACGTTATAACGTCATCCCATATTACGTAATACGTTATAACGTCATCCCATATAACGCAATACGTTATAACGTCGTCCCACATAACCTAATGAGCTATAACGCCATCCCATATTACGTAATGCGTTATAACGTCATCCCATATAACGAAATACGTTATAACGTCATCCCATATAACGTAATACGTTACAACGTCGTCCCATATAACGTAATTCGGTATAACGCCATACCATATAACCCATTAAGTTATAACGTCATACCATATAACCTATTACGTTATAACTTCATACCATATAACGTAATACGTTACAACGTCATCCCATATAACGTAATAAGTTATAACGTCATGCCATATAACGTAATACGTTATAGCGTCATACCATATAACGTAATGCGTTATAACGTCATCCCATATAACGTAATGCGTTATAACGCCATCCCATATAACGCAATACGTTATAACCTCGTCCCACATAACCTAATGCGTTATAACGTCATCCCATACTACGTAATGCGTTATAACGTCATCCCATATAACGTAATACGGTATAACGTCATCCCATATAACATAATGCGATATAACGTCTACACATATTACGTAACACGATATAACGTCACACCATATGACGTATTACGTTATAACGTCATACCGTATAACCTATTACGTTATAACGTCATACCATATAACGTAATTCGGTACAACGTCATACCACATAACCTATTTACGTTATAACGTCATACCATATAACGTATTACGTTATAACGGCATTCCATATAACGTAATACGTTATAACGTCATCCCATATAACGTAATGCCTTATAACGTCTACCCATATTACGTAATACGATATAACGTCACACCATATGACGTATTACGTTATAACGTCATACCGTATAACCTATTACGTTATAACGTCATACCATATAACGTAATACGTTATAACGTTATACCATATAACCTATTACGTTATAACGTCATCCCATAAAACGTAATACGTTATAACGTCATCCCATATAACGTAATACGTTATAACGTCATCCCATATAACGCAATACGTTATAACGTCCTTCCACATAACCTAATGCGTTATAACGCCATCCCATATTACGTAATGCGTTATAACGTCATCCCATATAACGTAATACGGTATAACGTCATACCATATAACCTATTTACGTTATGACGTAATACCATATAACGTATTACGTTATAACGTCATACCATATAACCTATTACGTTATAACGTCATACCATATAACGTAATACGTTATAACGTTATACCATATAACCTATTACGTTATAACGCCATCCCATATTACGTAATGCGTTATAACGTCATCCCATATAACGTAATACGGTATAACGTCATACCATATAACCTATTTACGTTATGACGTAATACCATATAACGTATTACGTTATAACGTCATCCTATATAACGTAATACGTTATAACGTCATCCCATATAACGTAATTCGGTATAACGTCATACTATATAACCTATTAAGTTATAACGTCATACCATACAACCTATTTACGTTATGACGTAATACCATATAACGTATTACGTTATAACGTCATACCATATAACCTATTACGTTATAACGTCATACCATATAACGTAATACGTTATAACGTTATACCATATAACCTATTACGTTATAACGTCATCCCATATTACGTAATACGTTATAACGTCATCCCATATAACGTATTACGTTATAACGTCATACCAGATAACATATTACGTTATAACGTCATACCATATAACGTAATACGTTATAACGTTATACCATATAACCTATTACGTTATAACGTCATCCCATATTACGTAATACGTTATAACGTCATCCCATATAACGTATACGTTATAACGTCATACCATATTACGTAATACGTTATAACGTCATCCCATATAACGTAAATCGTTATAACGTCTTCCCATATAACGTAATACGTTATAACGTCATCCCATATAACGTAATACGGTATAACGTCATACCGTATAACCTATTTACGTTGTACCGTCATACCATATAACGTATTACGTTATACCGTCATACCATATTAAAATATTATGTTATAACGTCACACCATATAACGTAATACGTTATAATTTTATACCATATATCCTATTACGTTATAACGTCAGCCCATATAACGTAATATGTTATAATGTCATCCCATATTACGTAATACGTTATAACGTCATCCCATATAACGTAATACGGTATAACGTCATACCATATAACAAATTACGTTATAACGTCATCCCATATAACATAATACGTTACAACGTCATCCCATATAACGTAATAAGTTATAACGTCATCCCATATAACGTAATACGGTATTTCGTCATACCATATAACCCATTTACGTTATAACGTCATACCATATAACGTAATACGGTATAACGTCATACCATATAACCTATTTACGTTATAACGTCATGCCATATAACGTAATACGTTGTAACGTCATCCCATATAACCTATTTACGTTATAACGTCATGCCATATAACGTAATACGTTATAACGTCATCCCATATAACGTAATACGGTATTTCGTCATACCATATAACCCATTTACGTTATAACGTCATACCATATAACGTAATACGGTATAACGTCATACCATATAACCTATTTACGTTATAACGTCATGCCATATAACGTAATACGTTATAACGTCATCCCATATAACGTAATACGTTATAACGTCTTCCCATATAACGTAATACGTTATAACGTCATCCCATATAACGTAATACGGTATAACGTCATACCATATAACCTATTTACGTTATAACGTCATACCATATAACGCAATACGTTATAACGTCGTCCCGTATATCGTAATACGTTATAACGTCATCCCAAATAACGTAATACGTTATAACGTCATCCCATATAACATAATGCGATATAACGTCTACACATATTACGTAACACGATATAACGTCACACCATATGACGTATTACGTTATAACGTCATACCGTATAACCTATTACGTTATAACGTCATACCATATAACGTAATTCGGTACAACGTCATACCGTATAACCTATTACGTTATAACGTCATACCATATAACGTAATACGTTATAACGTTATACCATATAACCTATTACGTTATAACGTCATCCCATAAAACGTAATACGTTATAACGTCATCCCATATAACGTAATACGTTATAACGTCATCCCATATAACGCAATACGTTATAACGTCCTTCCACATAACCTAATGCGTTATAACGCCATCCCATATTACGTAATGCGTTATAACGTCATCCCATATAACGTAATACGGTATAACGTCATACCATATAACCTATTTACGTTATGACGTAATACCATATAACGTATTACGTTATAACGTCATACCATATAACCTATTACGTTATAACGTCATACCATATAACGTAATACGTTATAACGTTATACCATATAACCTATTACGTTATAACGCCATCCCATATTACGTAATGCGTTACAACGTCATCCCATATAACGTAATACGGTATAACGTCATACCATATAACCTATTTACGTTATGACGTAATACCATATAACGTATTACGTTATAACGTCATCCTATATAACGTAATACGTTATAACGTCATCCCATATAACGTAATTCGGTATAACGTCATACTATATAACCTATTAAGTTATAACGTCATACCATACAACCTATTTACGTTATGACGTAATACCATATAACGTATTACGTTATAACGTCATACCATATAACCTATTACGTTATAACGTCATACCATATAACGTAATACGTTATAACGTTATACCATATAACCTATTACGTTATAACGTCATCCCATATTACGTAATACGTTATAACGTCATCCCATATAACGTATTACGTTATAACGTCATACCAGATAACATATTACGTTATAACGTCATACCATATAACGTAATACGTTATAACGTTATACCATATAACCTATTACGTTATAACGTCATCCCATATTACGTAATACGTTATAACGTCATCCCATATAACGTATACGTTATAACGTCATACCATATTACGTAATACGTTATAACGTCATCCCATATAACGTAAATCGTTATAACGTCTTCCCATATAACGTAATACGTTATAACGTCATCCCATATAACGTAATACGGTATAACGTCATACCGTATAACCTATTTACGTTGTACCGTCATACCATATAACGTATTACGTTATACCGTCATACCATATTAAAATATTATGTTATAACGTCACACCATATAACGTAATACGTTATAATTTTATACCATATATCCTATTACGTTATAACGTCAGCCCATATAACGTAATATGTTATAATGTCATCCCATATTACGTAATACGTTATAACGTCATCCCATATAACGTAATACGGTATAACGTCATACCATATAACAAATTACGTTATAACGTCATCCCATATAACATAATACGTTACAACGTCATCCCATATAACGTAATAAGTTATAACGTCATCCCATATAACGTAATACGGTATTTCGTCATACCATATAACCCATTTACGTTATAACGTCATACCATATAACGTAGTACGGTATAACGTGATACCATATAACCTATTTACGTTATAACGTCATGCCATATAACGTAATACGTTGTAACGTCATCCCATATAACCTATTTACGTTATAACGTCATGCCATATAACGTAATACGTTATAACGTCATCCCATATAACGTAATACGGAATTTCGTCATACCATATAACCCATTGACGTTATAACGTCATACCATATAACGTAATACGGTATAACGTCATACCATATAACCTATTTACGTTATAACGTCATGCCATATAACGTAATACGTTATAACGTCATCCCATATAACGTAATACGTTATAACGTCTTCCCATATAACGTAATACGTTATAACGTCATCCCATATAACGTAATACGGTATAACGTCATACCATATAACCTATTTACGTTATAACGTCATACCATATAACGTATTACGTTATACCGTCATACCATATAAAATATTATGTTATAACGTCACAGCATATAACGTAATACGTTATAATTTTATACCATATAACCTATTACGTTATAACGTCTTCCCATATAACGTAATACGTTATAACGTCATCCCATATAACGTAATACGGTATAATGTCGTCCCATATAACGTATTACGTTATAACGTCATCCCGTATTACGTAATACGTTATAACGTCATCCCATATAACGTAATACGTTATAACGTCATACCATATAACGCAATACGTTATAACGTCGTCCCGTATATCGTAATACGTTATAACGTCATCCCAAATAACGTAATACGTTATAACGTCATCCCATATAACGCAATACGTTATAACGTCGTCCCACATAACGTAATACGTTATAGCGTCATACCATATAACGTAATGCGTTATAACGTCGACCCATATTACGTAATACGATATAACGTCACACCATATGACGTATTACGCTATAACGTCATACCGTATAACCTATTACGTTATAACGTCATACCATGTAACGTAATACGTTATAACGTTATACCATATAACCTATTACGTTATAACGTCATCCCATGTAACGTAATACGTTATAACGTCATCCCATATAACGTAATACGTTATAACGTCATACCATATAACGTAATACGGTATAACGTCATACCATATAACCTATTTACGTTATAACGTCATGCCATATAACGTAATACGTTATAACGTCATCCCATATAACGTAATACGTTATAACGTCATACCATATAACGTAATACGGTATAACTTCACACCATATAACGTAATTCGGTATAACGTCATCCCATATAACGTAATACGTTGTAACGTCATCCCATATAATGCAATACGTCATAACGTCATCCCATATAACGCAATACGTTATAACGTCGTCCGACATAACGTAATACGTTATAGCGTCATCCCATATTACGTAATGCGTTATAACGTCATCGCATATAACGTAATACGGTATAACGTCACACCATATAACGTTATTCGGTATAACGTCATACCATATAACCTAATACGTTATAACGTCATACCATATAACGTATTACGTTATAACGTCATACCATATAACGTAATACGGTATAACTTCACACCATATAACGTAATTCGGTATAACGTCATCCCATATAACGTAATACGTTGTAACGTCATCCCATATAACGCAATACGTCATAACGTCATCCCATATAACGCAATACGTTATAACGTCGTCCGACATAACGTAATACGTTATAGCGTCATCCCATATTACGTAATGCGTTATAACGTCATCGCATATAACGTAATACGGTATAACGTCACACCATATAACGTTATTCGGTATAACGTCATACCATATAACCTAATACGTTATAACGTCATACCATATAACGTATTACGTTATAACGCCATGCCATATAACGTAATACGTTATAGCGACATACCATATAACCTAATACGTTATAACGGTATTCCATATAACGTAATACGTTATAACGTTATACCATATAACCTATTACGTTATAACGTCATCCCATACTACGGAATGCGTTATAACGTCATCCCATATAACGTAATACGGTATAACGTCATACCATATAACTTATTTACGTTATAACGTCATACCATATAACGTATTACGTTATAACGTCATACCATATAACCTATTACGTTATAACGTCATACCATATAACGTAATACGTTATAACGTTATAACATATAACCTATTACGTTATAACGTCATACCATTTAACGTATTACGTTATAACGTCATGCCATATAACGTAATACGTTATAGCGTCATACCATATAACGTAATGCGTTATAACGTCGACCCATATTACGTAATACGATATAACGTCACACCATATGACGTATTACGTTATAACGTCATCGCATATAACGTAATGCGTTATAACGTCCACCCATATTACGTAATACGATATAACGTCACACCATATGACGTATTACGTTATAACGTCATACCGTATAACCTATTACGTTATAACGTCATACCATATAACGTAATACGTTATAACGTTATACCATATAACCTATTACGTTATAACGGCATCCGATATAACGTAATACGTTATAACGTCATCCCATATAACGTAATACGTTATAACGTCATACCATATAACCTATTTACGTTATAACGTCATACCATATAACCTATTTACGTCATGACGTCATACCATATAACGTATTACGTTATAACGTCATCCCATATAACGTAATACGGTATAACGTCACACCATATAACGTAATTCGGTATAACGTCATACCATATAACCTAATACGTTATAACGTCATACCATATAACGTAATACGGTATAACGTCACACCATATAACGTAATTCGGTATAACGTCATACCATATAACCTAATACGTTATAACGTCATACCATATAACGTAATACGGTATAACGTCACACCATATAACGTAATTCGGTATAACGTCATCCCATATAACGTAATACGTTATAACGGTATTCCATATAACGTAATACGTTATAACGTTATACCACATAACCTATTACGTTATAACGTCATACCATATAACGTATTACGTTATAACGCCATGCCATATAACGTAATACGTTATAGCGACATACCATATAACCTAATACGTTATTACGTCATACCGTATAACGTAATACGATATAACGTCACACCATATAACGTAATACGGTATAACGTCACACCACATAACGTAATTCGGTATAACGTCATACCATATAACCTAATACGGTATAACGTCACACCATATAACGTAATTCGGTATAACGTCATACCATATAACCTAATACGTTATAACGTCATACCATATAACGTAATACGGTATAACGTCACACCATATAACCTATTACGTTATAACGTCATACCATTTAACGTATTACGTTATAACGTCATGCCATTTAACGTATTACGTTATAACGTCATGCCATATAACCTATTACGTTATAACGTCATACCATTTAACGTATTACGTTATAACGTCATGCCATATAAAGTAATTCGGTATAACGTCATCCCATATAACGTAATACGTTATAACGTCATCCCATATAACGCAATACGTTATAACGTCATACTATATAACCTATTACGTTATAACGTCATACCATTTAACGTATTACGTTATAACGTCATGCCATATAAAGTAATTCGGTATAACGTCATCCCATATAACGTAATACGTTATAACGTCATCCCATATAACGCAATACGTTATAACGTCATCCCATATAAAACAATACGTTATAACGTCGTCCCACATAACCTAATGCGTTATAACGCCATCCCATATTACGCTATGCGTTATAACGTCATCCCATATAACGTAATACGGTATAACGTCATACCATATAACCTATTTACGTTATGACGTCATACCATATAACGTATTACGTTATAACGTCATACCATATAACCTATTACGTTATAGCGTCATCCCATATAACGTAGTACGTTATAACGTCATCCCATATAACGCATACGTTATAACGTCGTCCGACATAACGTAATACGTTATAGCGTCATCCCATATTACGTAATGCGTTATAACGTCATCCCATATAACGTAATACGGTATAACGTCACACCATATAACGTAATTCGGTATAACGTCATACCATATAACCTAATACGTTATAACGTCATACCATATAACGTAATACGGTATAACGTCACACCATATAACGTAATTCGGTATAACGTCATACCATATAACCTAATACGTTATAACGTCATACCATATAACGTAATACGGTATAACGTCACACCATATAACCTATTACGTTATAACGTCATACCATTTAACGTATTACGTTATAACGTCATGCCATTTAACGTATTACGTTATAACGTCATACCATATAACCTATTACGTTATAACGTAATACCATTTAACGTATTACGTTATAACGTCATGCCATATAAAGTAATTCGGTATAACGTCATCCCATATAACGTAATACGTTATAACGTCATCCCATATAACGCAATACGTTATAACGTCATACTATATAACCTATTACGTTATAACGTCATACCATATAACGTAATACGTTATAACGTTATACCATATAACCTATTACGTTATAGCGACATACCATATAACCTAATACGTTATAACGGTATTCCATATAACGTAATACGTTATAACGTTATACCATATTACGTAATGCGTTATAACGTCATCCCATATATCGCAATACGTTATAACGTCGTCCCACATAACCTAATGAGCTATAACGCCATCCCATATTACGTAATGCGTTATAACGTCATCCCATATAACGAAATACGTTATAACGTCATCCCATATAACGTAATACGTTACAGCGTCGTCCCATATAACGTAATTCGGTATAACGTCATACCATATAACCCATTAAGTTATAACGTCATACCATATAACCTATTACGTTATAACGTCATACCATATAACGTAATACGTTACAACGTCATCCCATATAACGTAATAAGTTATAACGTCATGCCATATAACGTAATACGTTATAGCGTCATACCATACAACGTAATGCGTTATAACGTCATCCCATATAACGTAATGCGTTATAACGCCATCCCATATAACGCAATACGTTATAACCTCGTCCCACATAACCTAATGCGTTATAACGTCATCCCATACTACGTAATGCGTTATAACGTCATCCCATATAACGTAATACGGTATAACGTCATCCCATATAACGTAATGCGATATAACGTCTACACATATTACGTAACACGATATAACGTCACACCATATGACGTATTACGTCATAACGTCATACCGTATAACCTATTACGTTATAACGTCATACCATATAACGTAATTCGGTACAACGTCATACCACATAACCTATTTACGTTATAACGTCATACCATATAACGTATTACGTTATAACGGCATTCCATATAACGTAATACGTTATAACGTCATCCCATATAACATAATACGTTACAACGTCATCCCATATAACGTTATAAGTTATAACGTCATCCCATATAACGTAATACGGTATTTCGTCATACCATATAACCCATTTACGTTATAACGTCATACCATATAACGTAATACGGTATAACGTCATACCATATAACGTAATAAGTTATAACGTCATCCCATATAACGTAATACGGTATTTCGTCATACCATATAACCCATTTACGTTATAACGTCATACCATATAACGTAATACGGTATAACGTCATACCATATAACCTATTTACGTTATAACGTCATGCCATATAACGTAATACGTTATAACGTCATCCCATATAACGTAATACGTTATAACGTCTTCCCATATAACGTAATACGTTATAACGTCATCCCATATAACGTAATACGGTATAACGTCATACCATATAACCTATTTACGTTATAACGTCATACCATATAACGTATTACGTTATACCGTCATACCATATAAAATATTATGTTATAACGTCACAGCATATAAGGTAATACGTTATAATTTTATACCATATAACCTATTACGTTATAACGTCTTCCCATATAACGTAATACGTTATAACGTCATCCCATATAACGTAATACGGTATAATGTCGTCCCATATAACGTATTACGTTATAGCGTCATACCATATAACGTAATGCGTTATAACGTCGACCCATATTACGTAATACGATATAACGTCACACCATATGACGTATTACGCTATAACGTCATACCGTATAACCTATTACGTTATAACGTCATACCATTTAACGTATTACGTTATAACGTCATGCCATATAACGTAATACGTTATAGCGTCATACCATATAACGTAATGCGTTATAACGTCGACCCATATTACGTAATACGATATAACGTCACACCATATGACGTATTACGTTATAACGTCATCGCATATAACGTAATGCGTTATAACGTCCACCCATATTACGTAATACGATATAACGTCACACCATATGACGTATTACGTTATAACGTCATACCGTATAACCTATTACGTTATAACGTCATACCATATAACGTAATACGTTATAACGTTATACCATATAACCTATTACGTTATAACGGCATCCGATATAACGTAATACGTTATAACGTCATCCCATATAACGTAATACGTTATAACGTCATACCATATAACCTATTTACGTTATAACGTCATACCATATAACCTATTTACGTTATGACGTCATACCATATAACGTATTACGTTATAACGTCATCCCATATAACGTAATACGGTATAACGTCACACCATATAACGTAATTCGGTATAACGTCATACCATATAACCTAATACGTTATAACGTCATACCATATAACGTAATACGGTATAACGTCACACCATATAACGTAATTCGGTATAACGTCATACCATATAACCTAATACGTTATAACGTCATACCATATAACGTAATACGGTATAACGTCACACCATATAACGTAATTCGGTATAACGTCATCCCATATAACGTAATACGTTATAACGGTATTCCATATAACGTAATACGTTATAACGTTATACCATATAACCTATTACGTTATAACGTCATACCATATAACGTATTACGTTATAACGCCATGCCATATAACGTAATACGTTATAGCGACATACCATATAACCTAATACGTTATAACGTCATACCGTATAACGTAATACGGTATAACGTCACACCATATAACGTAATACGGTATAACGTCACACCATATAACGTAATTCGGTATAACGTCATACCATATAACCTAATACGGTATAACGTCACACCATATAACGTAATTCGGTATAACGTCATACCATATAACCTAATACGTTATAACGTCATACCATATAACGTAATACGGTATAACGTCACACCATATAACCTATTACGTTATAACGTCATACCATTTAACGTATTACGTTATAACGTCATGCCATTTAACGTATTACGTTATAACGTCATGCCATATAACCTATTACGTTATAACGTCATACCATATAACGTATTACGTTATAACGTCATGCCATATAAAGTAATTCGGTATAACGTCATCCCATATAACGTAATACGTTATAACGTCATCCCATATAACGCAATACGTTATAACGTCATCCCATATAACGCAATACGTTATAACGTCGTCCCACATAACCTAATGCGTTATAACGCCATCCCATATTACGCAATGCGTTATAACGTCATCCCATATAACGTAATACGGTATAACGTCATACCATATAACCTATTTACGTTATGACGTCATACCATATAACGTATTACGTTATAACGTCATACCATATAACCTATTACGTTATAGCGTCATCCCATATAACGTAGTACGTTATAACGTCATCCCATATAACGCATACGTTATAACGTCGTCCGACATAACGTAATACGTTATAGCGTCATCCCATATTACGTAATGCGTTATAACGTCATCCCATATAACGTAATACGGTATAACGTCACACCATATAACGTAATTCGGTATAACGTCATACCATATAACCTAATACGTTATAACGTCATACCATATAACGTAATACGGTATAACGTCACACCATATAACGTAATTCGGTATAACGTCATACCATATAACCTAATACGTTATAACGTCATACCATATAACGTAATACGGTATAACGTCACACCATATAACCTATTACGTTATAACGTCATACCATTTAACGTATTACGTTATAACGTCATGCCATTTAACGTATTACGTTATAACGTCATGCCATATAACCTATTACGTTATAACGTCATACCATTTAACGTATTACGTTATAACGTCATGCCATATAAAGTAATTCGGTATAACGTCATCCCATATAACGTAATACGTTATAACGTCATCCCATATAACGCAATACGTTATAACGTCATACTATATAACCTATTACGTTATAACGTCATACCATATAACGTAATACGTTATAACGTTATACCATATAACCTATTACGTTATAGCGACATACCATATAACCTAATACGTTATAACGGTATTCCATATAACGTAATACGTTATAACGTTATACCATATTACGTAATGCGTTATAACGTCATCCCATATAACGCAATACGTTATAACGTCGTCCCACATAACCTAATGAGCTATAACGCCATCCCATATTACGTAATGCGTTATAACGTCATCCCATATAACGAAATACGTTATAACGTCATCCCATATAACGTAATACGTTACAGCGTCGTCCCATATAACGTAATTCGGTATAACGTCATACCATATAACCCATTAAGTTATAACGTCATACCATATAACCTATTACGTTATAACGTCATACCATATAACGTAATACGTTACAACGTCATCCCATATAACGTAATAAGTTATAACGTCATGCCATATAACGTAATACGTTATAGCGTCATACCATACAACGTAATGCGTTATAACGTCATCCCATATAACGTAATGCGTTATAACGCCATCCCATATAACGCAATACGTTATAACCTCGTCCCACATAACCTAATGCGTTATAACGTCATCCCATACTACGTAATGCGTTATAACGTCATCCCATATAACGTAATACGGTATAACGTCATCCCATATAACGTAATGCGATATAACGTCTACACATATTACGTAACACGATATAACGTCACACCATATGACGTATTACGTCATAACGTCATACCGTATAACCTATTACGTTATAACGTCATACCATATAACGTAATTCGGTACAACGTCATACCACATAACCTATTTACGTTATAACGTCATACCATATAACGTATTACGTTATAACGGCATTCCATATAACGTAATACGTTATAACGTCATCCCATATAACATAATACGTTACAACGTCATCCCATATAACGTAATAAGTTATAACGTCATCCCATATAACGTAATACGGTATTTCGTCATACCATATAACCCATTTACGTTATAACGTCATACCATATAACGTAATACGGTATAACGTCATACCATATAACGTAATAAGTTATAACGTCATCCCATATAACGTAATACGGTATTTCGTCATACCATATAACCCATTTACGTTATAACGTCATACCATATAACGTAATACGGTATAACGTCATACCATATAACCTATTTACGTTATAACGTCATGCCATATAACGTAATACGTTATAACGTCATCCCATATAACGTAATACGTTATAACGTCTTCCCATATAACGTAATACGTTATAACGTCATCCCATATAACGTAATACGGTATAACGTCATACCATATAACCTATTTACGTTATAACGTCATACCATATAACGTATTACGTTATACCGTCATACCATATAAAATATTATGTTATAACGTCGCAGCATATAAGGTAATACGTTATAATTTTATACCATATAACCTATTACGTTATAACGTCTTCCCATATAACGTAATACGTTATAACGTCATCCCATATAACGTAATACGGTATAATGTCGTCCCATATAACGTATTACGTTATAACGTCATCCCGTATTACGTAATACGTTATAACGTCATCCCATATAACGTAATACGTTATAACGTCATACCATATAACGCAATACGTTATAACGTCGTCCCGTATATCGTAATACGTTATAACGTCATCCCAAATAGCGTAATACGTTATAACGTCATCCCATATAACGCAATACGTTATAACGTCGTCCCACATAACGTAATACGTTATAGCGTCATACCATATAACGTAATACGGTATAACGTCATACCATATAACAAATTACGTTATAACGTCATCCCATATAACATAATACGTTACAACGTCATCCCATATAACGTAATAAGTTATAACGTCATCCCATATAACGTAATACGGTATTTCGTCATACAATATAACCCATTTACGTTATAACGTCATACCATATAACGTATTACGTTATACCGTCATACCATATAAAATATTATGTTATAACGTCATCCGATATAACGTAATACGTTATAACGTCATCCCATATAACGTAATACGTTATAACGTCATACCATATAACCTATTTACGTTATGACGTCATACTATATAACGTATTACGTTATAACGTCATACCATATAACCTATTACGTTATAGCGTCATCCCATATAACGTAGTACGTTATAACGTCATCCCATATAACGCATACGTTATAACGTCGTCCGACATAACGTAATACGTTATAGCGTCATCCCATATTACGTAATGCGTTATAACGTCATCCCATATAACGTAATACGGTATAACGTCACACCATATAACGTAATTCGGTATAACGTCATACCATATAACCTAATACGTTATAACGTCATACCATATAACGTAATACGGTATAACGTCACACCATATAACGTAATTCGGTATAACGTCATACCATATAACCTAATACGTTATAACGTCATACCATATAACGTAATACGGTATAACGTCACACCATATAACGTAATTCGGTATAACGTCATCCCATATAACGTAATACGTTATAACGGTATTCCATATAACGTAATACGTTATAACGTTATACCATATAACCTATTACGTTATAACGTCATACCATATAACGTATTACGTTATAACGTCATACCATGTAACGTAATACGTTATAACGTTATACCATATAACCTATTACGTTATAACGTCATCCCATGTAACGTAATACGTTATAACGTCATCCCATATAACGTAATACGTTATAACGTCATCCCATATAACGCAATACGTTATAACGTCGTCCCACATAACCTAATGCGTTATAACGCCATCCCATATTACGCAATGCGTTGTAACGTCATCCCATATAACGTAATACGGTATAACGTCATACCATATAACCTATTTACGTTATGACGTCATACCATATAACGTATTACGTTATAACGTCATACCATATAACCTATTACGTTATAACGTCATCCCATATAACGTAATACGTTATAACGTCATCCCATATAACGCAATACGTCATAACGTCGTCCGACATAACGTAATACGATATAGCGTCATCCCATATAACGTAATTCGGTATAACGTCATACCATATAACCTAATACGTTATAACGTCATACCATATAACGTAATACGGTATAACGTCACACCATATAACGTAATTCGGTATAACGTCATCCCATATAACGTAATACGTTATAACGTCATCCCATATAACGCAATACGTCATAACGTCATCCCATATAACGCAATACGTTATAACGTCGTCCGACATAACGTAATACGTTATAGCGTCATCCCATATTACGTAATGCGTTATAACGTCATCGCATATAACGTAATACGGTATAACGTCACACCATATAACGTTATTCGGTATAACGTCATACCATATAACCTAATACGTTATAACGTCATACCATATAACGTAATACGTTACAACGTTATACCATATAACCTATTACGTTATAACGTCATCCCATAAAACGTAATACGTTATAACGTCATCCCATATAACGTAATACGTTATAACGTCATCCCATATAACGCAATACGTTATAACGTCCTTCCACATAACCTAATGCGTTATAACGCCATCCCATATTACGTAATGCGTTATAACGTCATCCCATATAACGTAATACGGTATAACGTCATACCATATAACCTATTTACGTTATGACGTAATACCATATAACGTATTACGTTATAACGTCATACCATATAACCTATTACGTTATAACGTCATACCATATAACGTAATACGTTATAACGTTATACCATATAACCTATTACGTTATAACGTCATCCCATATTACGTAATACGTTATAACGTCATCCCATATAACGTATACGTTATAACGTCATACCATATTACGTAATACGTTATAACGTCATCCCATATAACGGAATACGTTATAACGTCATCCTATATAACGTAATACGTTATAACGTCATCCCATATAACGTAATTCAGTATAACGTCATACTATATAACCTATTAAGTTATAACGTCATACCATAAAACCTATTACGTTATAACGTCATCCCATATAACGTAATACGTTATAACGTCATCCCATATAACGTAATACGCTATAACGTCATCCCATATAACGTAAATCGTTATAACGTCTTCCCATATAACGTAATACGTTATAACGTCATCCCATATAACGTAATACGGTATAACGTCATTCCGTATAACCTATTTACGTTGTACCGTCATACCATATAACGTATTACGTTATACCGTCATACCATATTAAAATATTATGTTATAACGTCACACCATATAACGTAATACGATATAATTTTATACCATATATCCTATTACGTTATAACGTCAGCCCATATAACGTAATATGTTATAATGTCATCCCATATTACGTAATACGTTATAACGTCATCCCATATAACGTAATACGGTATAACGTCATACCATATAACAAATTACGTTATAACGTCATCCCATATAACATAATACGTTACAACGTCATCCCATATAACGTAATAAGTTATAACGTCATCCCATATAACGTAATACGGTATTTCGTCATACAATATAACCCATTTACGTTATAACGTCATACCATATAACGTATTACGTTATACCGTCATACCATATAAAATATTATGTTATAACGTCATCCGATATAACGTAATACGTTATAACGTCATCCCATATAACGTAATACGTTATAACGTCATACCATATAACCTATTTACGTTATGACGTCATACTATATAACGTATTACGTTATAACGTCATACCATATAACCTATTACGTTATAGCGTCATCCCATATAACGTAGTACGTTATAACGTCATCCCATATAACGCATACGTTATAACGTCGTCCGACATAACGTAATACGTTATAGCGTCATCCCATATTACGTAATGCGTTATAACGTCATCCCATATAACGTAATACGGTATAACGTCACACCATATAACGTAATTCGGTATAACGTCATACCATATAACCTAATACGTTATAACGTCATACCATATAACGTAATACGGTATAACGTCACACCATATAACGTAATTCGGTATAACGTCATACCATATAACCTAATACGTTATAACGTCATACCATATAACGTAATACGGTATAACGTCACACCATATAACGTAATTCGGTATAACGTCATCCCATATAACGTAATACGTTATAACGGTATTCCATATAACGTAATACGTTATAACGTTATACCATATAACCTATTACGTTATAACGTCATACCATATAACGTATTACGTTATAACGTCATACCATGTAACGTAATACGTTATAACGTTATACCATATAACCTATTACGTTATAACGTCATCCCATGTAACGTAATACGTTATAACGTCATCCCATATAACGTAATACGTTATAACGTCATCCCATATAACGCAATACGTTATAACGTCGTCCCACATAACCTAATGCGTTATAACGCCATCCCATATTACGCAATGCGTTGTAACGTCATCCCATATAACGTAATACGGTATAACGTCATACCATATAACCTATTTACGTTATGACGTCATACCATATAACGTATTACGTTATAACGTCATACCATATAACCTATTACGTTATAACGTCATCCCATATAACGTAATACGTTATAACGTCATCCCATATAACGCAATACGTCATAACGTCGTCCGACATAACGTAATACGATATAGCGTCATCCCATATTACGTAATGCGTTATAACGTCATCCCATATAACGTAATACGGTATAACGTCACACCATATAACGTAATTCGGTATAACGTCATACCATATAACCTAATACGTTATAACGTCATACCATATAACGTAATACGGTATAACGTCACACCATATAACGTAATTCGGTATAACGTCATCCCATATAACGTAATACGTTATAACGTCATCCCATATAACGCAATACGTCATAACGTCATCCCATATAACGCAATACGTTATAACGTCGTCCGACATAACGTAATACGTTATAGCGTCATCCCATATTACGTAATGCGTTATAACGTTATCGCATATAACGTAATACGGTATAACGTCACACCATATAACGTTATTCGGTATAACGTCATACCATATAACCTAATACGTTATAACGTCATACCATATAACGTATTACGTTATAACGCCATGCCATATAACGTAATACGTTATAGCGACATACCATATAACCTATTACGTTATAACGTCATCCCATATTACGTAATACGTTATAACGTCATCCCATATAACGCAATACGTTATAACGTCGTCCCACATAACCTAATGAGTTATAACGCCACCCCATATTACGTAATGCGTTATAACGTCATCCCATATAACGAAATATGTTATAACGTCATCCCATATAACGTAATACGTTATAACGTCATCCCATATAACGCAATACGTTATAACGTCGTCCCACATAACGTAATACGTTATAACGTCATCCCATACTACGGAATGCGTTATAACGTCGTCCGACATAACGTAATACGTTATGGCGTCATCCCATATTACGTAATGCGTTATAACGTCATCCCATATAACGCAATACGTTATAACGTCGTCCCACATAACCTAATGAGCTATAACGCCATCCCATATTACGTAATACGTTATAGCGTCATACCATATAACGCAATACGTCATAACGTCATCCCATATAACGCAATACGTTATAACGTCGTCCGACATAACGTAATACGTTATAGCGTCATCCCATATTACGTAATGCGTTATAACGTTATCGCATATAACGTAATACGGTATAACGTCACACCATATAACGTTATTCGGTATAACGTCATACCATATAACCTAATACGTTATAACGTCATACCATATAACGTATTACGTTATAACGCCATGCCATATAACGTAATACGTTATAGCGACATACCATATAACCTATTACGTTATAACGTCATCCCATATTACGTAATACGTTATAACGTCATCCCATATAACGCAATACGTTATAACGTCGTCCCACATAACCTAATGAGTTATAACGCCACCCCATATTACGTAATGCGTTATAACGTCATCCCATATAACGAAATATGTTATAACGTCATCCCATATAACGTAATACGTTATAACGTCATCCCATATAACGCAATACGTTATAACGTCGTCCCACATAACGTAATACGTTATAACGTCATCCCATACTACGGAATGCGTTATAACGTCGTCCGACATAACGTAATACGTTATGGCGTCATCCCATATTACGTAATGCGTTATAACGTCATCCCATATAACGCAATACGTTATAACGTCGTCCCACATAACCTAATGAGCTATAACGCCATCCCATATTACGTAATACGTTATAGCGTCATACCATATAACGTAATGCGTTATAACGTCATCCCATATAACGTAATGCGTTATAACGCCATCCCATATAACGCAATACGTTATAACCTCGTCCCACATAACCTAATGCGTTATAACGTCATCCCATACTACGTAATGCCTTATAACGTCATCCCATATAACGTAATACGGTATAACGTCATCCCATATAACGTAATGCGATATAACGTCTACACATATTACGTAACACGATATAACGTCACACCATATGACGTATTACGTTATAACGTCATACCGTATAACCTATTACGTTATAACGTCATACCATATAACGTAATACGTTATAACGTTCTACCATATAACCTATTACGTTATAACGTCATCCCATAAAATGTAATACGTTATAACGTCATCCCATGTAACGTAATACGTTATAACGTCATCCCATATAACGCAATACGTTATAACGTCGTTCCACATAACCTAATGCGTTATAACGCCATCCCATATTACGTAATGCGTTATAACGTCATCCCATATAACGTAATACGGTATAACGTCATACCATATAACCTATTTACGTTATGACGTAATACCATATAACCTATTACGTTATAACGTCATCCCATATAACGTAATACGTTATAACGTCATCTCATATAACGTAATACGCTATAACGTCATCCCATATAACGTAAATCGTTATAACGTCTTCCCATATAACGTAATACGTTATAACGTCATCCCATATAACGTAATACGGTATAACGTCATGCCGTATAACCTATTTACGTTATACCGTCATACCATATAACGTATTACGTTATACCGTCATACCATATAAAATATTATGTTATACCGTCACACCATATAACGTAATACGTTATAATTTTATACCATATATCCTATTACGTTATAACGTCAGCCCATATAACGTAATATGTTATAATGTCATCCCATATTACGTAATACGTTATAACGTCATCCCATATAACGTAATACGGTATAACGTCATACCATATAACAAATTACGTTATAACGTCATCCCATATAACATAATACGTTACAACGTCATCCCATATAACGTAATAAGTTATAACGTCATCCCATATAACGTAATACGGTATTTCGTCATACCATATAACCCATTTACGTTATAACGTCATACCATATAACGTAATACGGTATAACGTCATACCATATAACCTATTTACGTTATAACGTCATGCCATATAACGTAATACGTTATAGCGTCATACCATATAACCTCATACTTTATAACGTCATCCCATATAACGTAATACGTTATAACGTCTTCCCATATAACGTAATACGTTATAACGTCATCCCATATAACGTAATACGGTATAACGTCATACCATATAACCTATTTACGTTATAACGTCATACCATATAACGTATTACGTTATACCGACATACCATATAAAATATTATGTTATAACGTCACAGCATATAACGTAATACGTTATAATTTTATACCATATAACCTATTACGCTATAACGTCTTCCCATATAACGTAATACGTTATAACGTCATCCCATATAACGTAATACGGTATAATGTCGTCCCATATAACGTATTACGTTATAACGTCATCCCGTATTATGTAATACGTTATAACGTCATCCCATATAACGTAATACGTTATAACGTCATACCATATAACGCAATACGTTATAACGTCGTCCCGTATATCGTAATACGTTATAACGTCATCCCAAATAACGTAATACGTTATAACGTCATCCCATATAACGCAATACGTTATAACGTCGTCCCACATAACGTAATACGTTAGAGCGTCATACCATATAACGTAATGCGTTATAACGTCGACCCATATTACGTAATACGATTTAACGTCACACCATATGACGTATTACGTTATAACGTCATACCGTATAACCTATTACGTTATAACATCATCCCATATAACGCAATACGTTATAACGTCGTCCCACATAACCTAATGAGCTATAACGCCATCCCATATTACGTAATGCGTTATAACGTCATCCCATATAACGAAATACGTTATAACGTCATCCCATATAACGTAATACGTTACAACGTCGTCCCATATAACGTAATTCGGTATAACGTCATACCATATAACCCATTAAGTTATAACGTCATACCATATAACCTATTACGTTATAACGTCATACCATATAACGTAATACGTTACAACGTCATCCCATATAACGTAATAAGTTATAACGTCATGCCATATAACGTAATACGTTATAGCGTCATACCATATAACGTAATGCGTTATAACGTCATCCCATATAACGTAATGCGTTATAACGCCATCCCATATAACGCAATACGTTATAACCTCGTCCCACATAACCTAATGCGTTATAACGTCATCCCATACTACGTAATGCGTTATAACGTCATCCCATATAACGTAATACGGTATAACGTCATCCCATATAACGTAATGCGATATAACGTCTACACATATTACGTAACACGATATAACGTTACACCATATGACGTATTACGTTATAACGTCATACCGTATAACCTATTACGTTATAACGTCATACCATATAACGTAATTCGGTACAACGTCATACCACATAACCTATTTACGTTATAACGTCATACCATATAACGTATTACGTTATAACGGCATTCCATATAACGTAATACGTTATAACGTCATCCCATATAACGTAATGCGTTATAACGTCTACCCATATTACGTAATACGATATAACGTCACACCATATGACGTATTACGTTATAACGTCATACCGTATAACCTATTACGTTATAACGTCATACCATATAACGTAATACGTTACAACGTTATACCATATAACCTATTACGTTATAACGTCATCCCATAAAACGTAATACGTTATAACGTCATCCCATATAACGTAATACGTTATAACGTCATCCCATATAACGCAATACGTTATAACGTCCTTCCACATAACCTAATGCGTTATAACGCAATCCCATATTACGTAATGCGTTATAACGTCATCCCATATAACGTAATACGGTATAACGTCATACCATATAACCTATTTACGTTATGACGTAATACCATATAACGTATTACGTTATAACGTCATACCATATAACCTATTACGTTATAACGTCATACCATATAACGTAATACGTTATAACGTTATACCATATAACCTATTACGTTATAACGTCATCCCATATTACGTAATACGTTATAACGTCATCCCATATAACGTATACGTTATAACGTCATACCATATTACGTAATACGTTATAACGTCATCCCATATAACGGAATACGTTATAACGTCATCCTATATAACGTAATACGTTATAACGTCATCCCATATAACGTAATTCGGTATAACGTCATACTATATAACCTATTAAGTTATAACGTCATACCATAAAACCTATTACGTTATAACGTCATCCCATATAACGTAATACGTTATAACGTCATCCCATATAACGTAATACGCTATAACGTCATCCCATATAACGTAAATCGTTATAACGTCTTCCCATATAACGTAATACGTTATAACGTCATCCCATATAACGTAATACGGTATAACGTCATTCCGTATAACCTATTTACGTTGTACCGTCATACCATATAACGTATTACGTTATACCGTCATACCATATTAAAATATTATGTTATAACGTCACACCATATAACGTAATACGTTATAATTTTATACCATATATCCTATTACGTTATAACGTCAGCCCATATAACGTAATATGTTATAATGTCATCCCATATTACGTAATACGTTATAACGTCATCCCATATAACGTAATACGGTATAACGTCATACCATATAACAAATTACGTTATAACGTCATCCCATATAACATAATACGTTACAACGTCATCCCATATAACGTAATAAGTTATAACGTCATCCCATATAACGTAATACGGTATTTCGTCATACAATATAACCCATTTACGTTATAACGTCATACCATATAACGTATTACGTTATACCGTCATACCATATAAAATATTATGTTATAACGTCATCCGATATAACGTAATACGTTATAACGTCATCCCATATAACGTAATACGTTATAACGTCATACCATATAACCTATTTACGTTATGACGTCATACTATATAACGTATTACGTTATAACGTCATACCATATAACCTATTACGTTATAGCGTCATCCCATATAACGTAGTACGTTATAACGTCATCCCATATAACGCATACGTTATAACGTCGTCCGACATAACGTAATACGTTATAGCGTCATCCCATATTACGTAATGCGTTATAACGTCATCCCATATAACGTAATACGGTATAACGTCACACCATATAACGTAATTCGGTATAACGTCATACCATATAACCTAATACGTTATAACGTCATACCATATAACGTAATACGGTATAACGTCACACCATATAACGTAATTCGGTATAACGTCATACCATATAACCTAATACGTTATAACGTCATACCATATAACGTAATACGGTATAACGTCATACCATGTAACGTAATACGTTATAACGTTATACCATATAACCTATTACGTTATAACGTCATCCCATGTAACGTAATACGTTATAACGTCATCCCATATAACGTAATACGTTATAACGTCATCCCATATAACGCAATACGTTATAACGTCGTCCCACATAACCTAATGCGTTATAACGCCATCCCATATTACGCAATGCGTTGTAACGTCATCCCATATAACGTAATACGGTATAACGTCATACCATATAACCTATTTACGTTATGACGTCATACCATATAACGTATTACGTTATAACGTCATACCATATAACCTATTACGTTATAACGTCATCCCATATAACGTAATACGTTATAACGTCATCCCATATAACGCAATACGTCATAACGTCGTCCGACATAACGTAATACGATATAGCGTCATCCCATATTACGTAATGCGTTATAACGTCATCCCATATAACGTAATTCGGTATAACGTCATACCATATAACCTAATACGTTATAACGTCATACCATATAACGTAATACGGTATAACGTCACACCATATAACGTAATTCGGTATAACGTCATCCCATATAACGTAATACGTTATAACGTCATCCCATATAACGCAATACGTCATAACGTCATCCCATATAACGCAATACGTTATAACGTCGTCCGACATAACGTAATACGTTATAGCGTCATCCCATATTACGTAATGCGTTATAACGTCATCGCATATAACGTAATACGGTATAACGTCACACCATATAACGTTATTCGGTATAACGTCATACCATATAACCTAATACGTTATAACGTCATACCATATAACGTATTACGTTATAACGCCATGCCATATAACGTAATACGTTATAGCGACATACCATATAACCTATTACGTTATAACGTCATCCCATATTACGTAATACGTTATAACGTCATCCCATATAACGCAATACGTTATAACGTCGTCCCACATAACCTAATGAGTTATAACGCCACCCCATATTACGTAATGCGTTATAACGTCATCCCATATAACGAAATATGTTATAACGTCATCCCATATAACGTAATACGTTATAACGTCATCCCATATAACGCAATACGTTATAACGTCGTCCCACATAACGTAATACGTTATAACGTCATCCCATACTACGGAATGCGTTATAACGTCGTCCGACATAACGTAATACGTTATAGCGTCATCCCATATTACGTAATGCGTTATAACGTCATCCCATATAACGCAATACGTTATAACGTCGTCCCACATAACCTAATGAGCTATAACGCCATCCCATATTACGTAATGCGTTGTAACGTCATCCCATATAACGAAATACGTTATAACGTCATCCCGTATAACGTAATACGTTACAACGTCGTCCCATATAACGTAATTCGGTATAACGTCATACCATATAACCCATTAAGTTATAACGTCATACCATACAACCTATTACGTTATAACGTCATACCATATAACGTAATACGTTACAACGTCATCCCATATAACGTAATAAGTTATAACGTCATGCCATATAACGTAATACGTTATAGCGTCATACCATATAACGTAATGCGTTATAACGTCATCCCATATAACGTAATGCGTTATAACGCCATCCCATATAACGCAATACGTTATAACCTCGTCCCACATAACCTAATGCGTTATAACGTCATCCCATACTACGTAATGCCTTATAACGTCATCCCATATAACGTAATACGGTATAACGTCATCCCATATAACGTAATGCGATATAACGTCTACACATATTACGTAACACGATATAACGTCACACCATATGACGTATTACGTTATAACGTCATACCGTATAACCTATTACGTTATAACGTCATACCATATAACGTAATTCGGTACAACGTCATACCACATAACCTATTTACGTTATAACGTCATACCATATAACGTATTACGTTATAACGGCATTCCATATAACGTAATACGTTATAACGTCATCCCATATAACGTAATGCGTTATAACGTCTACCCATATTACGTAATACGATATAACGTCACACCATATGACGTATTACGTTATAACGTCATACCGTATAACCTATTACGTTATAACGTCATACCATATAACGTAATACGTTATAACGTTCTACCATATAACCTATTACGTTATAACGTCATCCCATAAAATGTAATACGTTATAACGTCATCCCATATAACGTAATACGTTATAACGTCATCCCATATAACGCAATACGTTATAACGTCGTTCCACATAACCTAATGCGTTATAACGCCATCCCATATTACGTAATGCGTTATAACGTCATCCCATATAACGTAATACGGTATAACGTCATACCATATAACCTATTTACGTTATGACGTAATACCATATAACCTATTACGTTATAACGTCATCCCATATAACGTAATACGTTATAACGTCATCTCATATAACGTAATACGCTATAACGTCATCCCATATAACGTAAATCGTTATAACGTCTTCCCATATAACGTAATACGTTATAACGTCATCCCATATAACGTAATACGGTATAACGTCATGCCGTATAACCTATTTACGTTATACCGTCATACCATATAACGTATTACGTTATACCGTCATACCATATAAAATATTATGTTATACCGTCACACCATATAACGTAATACGTTATAATTTTATACCATATATCCTATTACGTTATAACGTCAGCCCATATAACGTAATATGTTATAATGTCATCCCATATTACGTAATACGTTATAACGTCATCCCATATAACGTAATACGGTATAACGTCATACCATATAACAAATTACGTTATAACGTCATACCATATAACGTATTACGTTATACCGACATACCATATAAAATATTATGTTATAACGTCACAGCATATAACGTAATACGTTATAATTTTATACCATATAACCTATTACGCTATAACGTCTTCCCATATAACGTAATACGTTATAACGTCATCCCATATAACGTAATACGGTATAATGTCGTCCCATATAACGTATTACGTTATAACGTCATCCCGTATTATGTAATACGTTATAACGTCATCCCATATAACGTAATACGTTATAACGTCATACCATATAACGCAATACGTTATAACGTCGTCCCGTATATCGTAATACGTTATAACGTCATCCCAAATAACGTAATACGTTATAACGTCATCCCATATAACGCAATACGTTATAACGTCGTCCCACATAACGTAATACGTTAGAGCGTCATACCATATAACGTAATGCGTTATAACGTCGACCCATATTACGTAATACGATTTAACGTCACACCATATGACGTATTACGTTATAACGTCATACCGTATAACCTATTACGTTATAACATCATACCATGTAACGTAATTCGGTACAACGTCATACCACATAACCTATTTACGTTATAACGTCATACCATATAACGTATTACGTTATAACGGTATTCCATATAACGTAATACTTTATAACGTCATCCCATATAACGTAATGCGTTATAACGTCGACCCATATTACGTAATACGATATAACGTCACACCATATGACGTATTACGTTATAACGTCATACCGTATAACCTACTACGTTATAACGTCATACCATATAACGTAATACGTTATAACGTTATACCATATAACCTATTACGTTATAACGTCATCCCATATAACGTAATACGTTATAACGTCATCCCATATAACGTAATACGTTATAACGTCATCCCATATAACGTAATACGGTATAACGTCATACCATATAACCTATTTACGTTATAACGTCATCCCATATAACGCAATACGTTATAACGTCGTCCCACATAACGTAATACGTTAGAGCGTCATACCATATAACGTAATGCGTTATAACGTCGACCCATATTACGTAATACGATATAACGTCACACCATATGACGTATTACGTTATAACGTCATACCGTATAACCTATTACGTTATAACGTCATACCATGTAACGTAATTCGGTACAACGTCATACCACATAACCTATTTACGTTATAACGTCATACCATATAACGTAATACGTTATAACGTTATACCATATAACCTATTACGTTATAACGTCATCCCATATAACATAATACGTTACAACGTCATCCCATATAACGTAATAAGTTATAACGTCATCCCATATAACGTAATACGGTATTTCGTCATACCATATAACCCATTTACGTTATAACGTCATACCATATAACGTAATACGGTATAACGTCATACCATATAACCTATTTACGTTATAACGTCATGCCATATAACGTAATACGTTATAGCGTCATACCATATAACCTCATACGTTATAACGTCATCCCATATAACGTAATACGTTATAACGTCTTCCCATATAACGTAATACGTTATAACGTCATCCCATATAACGTAATACGGTATAACGTCATACCATATAACCTATTTACGTTATAACGTCATACCATATAACGTATTACGTTATACCGTCATACCATATAAAATATTATGTTATAACGTCACAGCATATAACGTAATACGTTATAATTTTATACCATATAACCTATTACGCTATAACGTCTTCCCATATAACGTAATACGTTATAACGTCATCCCATATAACGTAATACGGTATAATGTCGTCCCATATAACGTATTACGTTATAACGTCATCCCGTATTACGTAATACGTTATAACGTCATCCCATATAACGTAATACGTTATAACGTCATACCATATAACGCAATACCTTATAACGTCGTCCCGTATATCGTAATACGTTATAACGTCATCCCAAATAACGTAATACGTTATAACGTCATCCCATATAACGCAATACGTTATAACGTCGTCCCACATAACGTAATACGTTAGAGCGTCATACCATATAACGTAATGCGTTATAACGTCGACCCATATTACGTAATACGATATAACGTCACACCATATGACGTATTACGTTATAACGTCATACCGTATAACCAATTACGTTATAACGTCATACCATGTAACGTAATTCGGTACAACGTCATACCACATAACCTATTTACGTTATAACGTCATACCATATAACGTATTACGTTATAACGGTATTCCATATAACGTAATACTTTATAACGTCATCCCATATAACGTAATGCGTTATAACGTCGACCCATATTACGTAATACGTTATAACGTCACACCATATGACGTATTACGTTATAACGTCATACCGTATAACCTATTACGTTATAACGTCATACCATATAACGTAATACGTTATAACGTTATACCATATAACCTATTACGTTATAACGTCATCCCATATAACGCAATACGTTATAACGTCATCCCATATAACGTAATACGTTATAACGTCATCCCATATAACGTAATACGGTATAACGTCATACCATATAACCTATTTACGTTATAACGTCATACCATATAACGTATTACGTTATACCGTCATACCATATAAAATATTATGTTATAACGTCATCCGATATAACGTAATGCGTTATAACGTCTACCCATATTACGTACTACGATATAACGTCACACCATATGACGTATTACGTTATAACGTCATCCCATATAACGCAATACGTTATAATGTCGTTCCACATAACCTAATGCGTTATAACGCCATCCCATATTACGTAATGCGTTATAACGTCGACCCATATTACGTAATACGATATAACGTCACACCATATGACGTATTACGTTATAACGTCATACCGTATAACCTATTACGTTATAACGTCATACCATATAACGTAATACGTTATAACGTTATACCATATAACCTATTACGTTATAACGTCATCCCATATAACGTAATACGTTATAACGTCTTCCCATATAACGTAATACGTTATAACGTCATCCCATATAACGTAATACGGTATAACGTCATACCATATAACCTATTTACGTTATAACGTCATACCATATAACGTATTACGTTATACCGTCATACCATATAAAATATTATGTTATAACGTCACAGCATATAACGTAATACGTTATAATTTTATACCATATAACCTATTACGCTATAACGTCTTCCCATATAACGTAATACGTTATAACGTCATCCCATATAACGTAATACGGTATAATGTCGTCCCATATAACGTATTACGTTATAACGTCATCCTGTATTATGTAATACGTTATAACGTCATCCCATATAACGTAATACGTTATAACGTCATACCATATAACGCAATACGTTATAACGTCGTCCCGTATATCGTAATACGTTATAACGTCATCCCAAATAACGTAATACGTTATAACGTCATCCCATATAACGCAATACGTTATAACGTCGTCCCACATAACGTAATACGTTAGAGCGTCATACCATATAACGTAATGCGTTATAACGTCGACCCATATTACGTAATACGATTTAACGTCACACCATATGACGTATTACGTTATAACGTCATACCGTATAACCTATTACGTTATAACGTCATACCATGTAACGTAATTCGGTACAACGTCATACCACATAACCTATTTACGTTATAACGTCATACCATATAACGTATTACGTTATAACGGTATTCCATATAACGTAATACTTTATAACGTCATCCCATATAACATAATGCGTTATAACGTCGACCCATATTACGTAATACGATATAACGTCACACCATATGACGTATTACGTTATAACGTCATACCGTATAACCTATTACGTTATAACGTCATACCATATAACGTAATACGTTATAACGTTATACCATATAACCTATTACGTTATAACGTCATCCCATATAACGTAATACGTTATAACGTCATCCCATATAACGTAATACGTTATAACGTCATCCCATATAACGTAATACGGTATAACGTCATACCATATAACCTATTTACGTTATAACGTCATCCCATATAACGCAATACGTTATAACGTCGTCCCACATAACGTAATACGTTAGAGCGTCATACCATATAACGTAATGCGTTATAACGTCGACCCATATTACGTAATACGATATAACGTCACACCATATGACGTATTACGTTATAACGTCATACCGTATAACCTATTACGTTATAACGTCATACCATGTAACGTAATTCGGTACAACGTCATACCACATAACCTATTTACGTTATAACGTCATACCATATAACGTATTACGTTATAACGGTATTCCATATAACGTAATAAGTTATAACGTCATCCCATATAACGTAATACGGTATTTCGTCATACCATATAACCCATTTACGTTATAACGTCATACCATATAACGTAATACGGTATAACGTCATACCATATAACCTATTTACGTTATAACGTCATGCCATATAACGTAATACGTTATAGCGTCATACCATACAACCTCATACGTTATAACGTCATCCCATATAACGTAATACGTTATAACGTCTTCCCATATAACGTAATACGTTATAACGCCATCCCATATAACGTAATACGGTATAACGTCATACCATATAACCTATTTACGTTATAACGTCATACCATATAACGTATTACGTTATACCGTCATACCATATAAAATATTATGTTATAACGTCACAGCATATAACGTAATACGTTATAATTTTATACCATATAACCTATTACGCTATAACGTCTTCCCATATAACGTAATACGTTATAAAGTCATCCCATATAACGTAATACGGTATAATGTCGTCCCATATAACGTATTACGTTATAACGTCATCCCGTATTACGTAATACGTTATAACGTCATCCCATATAACGTAATACATTATAACGTCATACCATATAACGCAATACTTTATAACGTCGCCCCGTATATCGTAATACGTTATAACGTCATCCCAAAAAACGTAATACGTTATAACGTCATCCCATATAACGCAATACGTTATAACGTCGTCCCACATAACGTAATACGTTAGAGCGTCATACCATATAACGTAATGCGTTATAACGTCGACCCATATTACGTAATACGATATAACGTCACACCATATGACGTATTACGTTATAACGTCATACCGTATAACCTATTACGTTATAACGTCATACCATGTAACGTAATTCGGTACAACGTCATACCACATAACCTATTTACGTTATAACGTCATACCATATAACGTATTACGTTATAACGGTATTCCATATAACGTAATACTTTATAACGTCATCCCATATAACGTAATGCGTTATAACGTCGACCCATATTACGTAATACGATATAACGTCACACCATATGACGTATTACGTTATAACGTCATACCGTATAACCTATTACGTTATAACGTCATACCATATAACGTAATACGTTATAACGTTATACCATATAACCTATTACGTTATAACGTCATCCCATATAACGTAATACGTTATAACGTCATCCCATATAACGTAATACGTTATAACGTCATCCCATATAACGTAATACGGTATAACGTCATACCATATAACCTATTTACGTTATAACGTCATACCATATAACGTATTACGTTATACCGTCATACCATATAAAATATTATGTTATAACGTCATCCGATATAACGTAATACGTTATAACGTCATCCCATATAACGTAATACGTTATAACGTCATACCATATAACCTATTTACGTTATGACGTCATACCATATAACGTATTACGTTATAACGTCATACCATATAACCTATTACGTTATAGCGTCATCCCATATAACGTAGTACGTTATAACGTCATCCCATATAACGCATACGTTATAACGTCGTCCGACATAACGCAATACGTTATAGCGTCATCCCATATTACGTAATGCGTTATAACGTCATCCCATATAACGTAATACGGTATAACGTCACACCATATAACGTAATTCGGTATAACGTCATACCATATAACCTAATACGTTATAACGTCATACCATATAACGTAATACGGTATAACGTCACACCATATAACGTAATTCGGTATAACGTCATACCATATAACCTAATACGTTATAACGTCATACCATATAACGTAATACGGTATAACGTCACACCATATAACGTAATTCGGTATAACGTCATCCCATATAACGTAATACGTTATAACGGTATTCCATATAACGTAATACGTTATAACGTTATACCATATAACCTATTACGTTATAACGTCATACCATATAACTTATTACGTTATAACGCCATGCCATATAACGTAATACGTTATAGCGACATACCATATAACCTAATACGTTATAACGTCATACCATATAACGTAATACGGTATAACGTCACACCATATAACGTAATACGGTATAACGTCACACCATATAACGTAATTCGGTATAACGTCATACCATATAACCTAATACGGTATAACGTCACACCATATAACGTAATTCGGTATAACGTCATACCATATAACCTAATACGTTATAACGTCGTCCCACATAACGTAATACGTTATAGCGTCATACCATATAACGTAATGCGTTATAACGTCGACCCATATTACGTAATACGATATAACGTCACACCATATGACGTATTACGTTATAACGTCATACCGTATAACCTATTACGTTATAACGTCATACCATGTAATGTAATACGTTATAACGTTATACCATATAACCTATTACGTTATAACGTCATCCCATGTAACGTAATACGTTATAACGTCATCCCATATAACGTAATACGTTATAACGTCATCCCACATAACGCAATACGTTATAACGTCGTCCCACATAACCTAATGCGTTATAACGCCATCCCATACTACGCAATGCGTTATAACGTCATCCCATATAACGTAATACGGTATAACGTCATACCATATAACCTATTTACGTTATGACGTCATACCATATAACGTATTACGTTATAACGTCATACCATATAACCTATTACGTTATAACGTCATCCCATATAACGTAATACGTTATAACGTCATCCCATATAACGCAATACGTTATAACGTCGTTCGACATAACGTAATACGATATAGCGTCATCCCATATTACGTAATGCGTTATAACGTCATCCCATATAACGTAATACGGTATAACGTCACACCATATAACGTAATTCGGTATAACGTCATACCATATAACCTAATACGTTATAACGTCATACCATATAACGTAATACGGTATAACGTCACACCATATAACGTAACTCGGTATAACGTCATACCATATAACCTAATACGTTATAACGTCATACCATATAACGTAATACGGTATAACGTCACACCATATAACGTAATTCGGTATTACGTCATCCCATATAACGTAATACGTTATAACGTCATCCCATATAACGCAATACGTCATAACGTCATCCCATATAACGCAATACGTTATAACGTCGTCCGACATAACGTAATACGTTATAGCGTCATCCCATATTACGTAATGCGTTATAACGTCATCGCATATAACGTAATACGGTATAACGTCACACCATATAACGTTATTCGGTATAACGTCATACCATATAACCTAATACGTTATAACGTCATACCATATAACGTATTACGTTATAACGCCATGCCATATAACGTAATACGTTATAGCGACATACCATATAACCTATTACGCTATAACGTCATCCCATATTACGTAATACGTTATAACGTCATCCCATATAACGCAATACGTTATAACGTCGTCCCACATAACCTAATGCGTTATAACGCCATCCCATACTACGCAATGCGTTATAACGTCATCCCATATAACGTAATACGGTATAACGTCATACCATATAACCTATTTACGTTATGACGTCATACCATATAACGTATTACGTTATAACGTCATACCATATAACCTATTACGTTATAACGTCATCCCATATAACGTAATACGTTATAACGTCATCCCATATAACGCAATACGTTATAACGTCGTCCGACATAACGTAATACGATATAGCGTCATCCCATATTACGTAATGCGTTATAACGTCATCCCATATAACGTAATACGGTATAACGTCACACCATATAACGTAATTCGGTATAACGTCATACCATATAACCTAATACGTTATAACGTCATACCATATAACGTAATACGGTATAACGTCACACCATATAACGTAACTCGGTATAACGTCATACCATATAACCTAATACGTTATAACGTCATACCATATAACGTATTACGTTATAACGCCATGCCATATAACGTAATACGTTATAGCGACATACCATATAACCTATTACGTTATAACGTCATCCCATATTACGTAATACGTTATAACGTCATCCCATATAACGCAATACGTTATAACGTCGTCCCACATAACCTAATGAGTTATAACGCCACCCCATATAACGCAATACGTTATAACGTCGTCCCACATAACGTAATACGTTATAACGTCATCCCATACTACGGAATGCGTTATAACGTCGTCCGACATAACGTAATACGTTATAGCGTCATCCCATATTACGTAATACGTTATAACGTCATCCCATATAACGCAATACGTTATAACGTCGTCCCACATAACCTAATGAGTTATAACGCCACCCCATATAACGCAATACGTTATAACGTCGACCCACATAACGTAATACGTTATAACGTCATCCCATACTACGGAATGCGTTATAACGTCGTCCGACATAACGTAATACGTTATAGCGTCATCCCATATTACGTAATGCGTTATAACGTCATCCCATATAACGCAATACGTTATAACGTCGTCCCACATAACCTAATGAGCTATAACGCCATCCCATATTACGTAATGCGTTATAACGTCATCCCATATAACGAAATACGTTATAACGTCATCCCGTATAACGTAATACGTTACAACGTCGTCCCATATAACGTAATTCGGTATAACGTCATACCATATAACCCATTAAGTTATAACGTCATACCATACAACCTATTACGTTATAACGTCATACCATATAACGTAATACGTTACAACGTCATGCCATATAACGTAATAAGTTATAACGTCATGCCATATAACGTAATACGTTATAGCGTCATACCATATAACGTAATGCGTTATAACGTCATCCCATATAACGTAATGCGTTATAACGCCATCCCATATAACGCAATACGTTATAACCTCGTCCCACATAACCTAATGCGTTATAACGTCATCCCATACTACGTAATGCCTTATAACGTCATCCCATATAACGTAATACGGTATAACGTCATCCCATATAACGTAATGCGATATAACGTCTACACATATTACGTAACACGATATAACGTCACAC